>NC_053028.1:303348762-303541332 GCF_003073215.2 Triticum urartu
CATTCCTTTGACATGATGTCGTCGCCAATCGGTTACATCTTCTTGAAACCACTCGACAAATTTGTCGTGATCATTGTCAACAATTTGACTTCTTCCAAGTTGTGTGTCGAAATGCATGATAAGAAATGCCATCCTTCTCCCCTCGATGATTTTTATTAACATCGACAACATTCTTGCATTCACTCTGACCCAAAACTTGTTCATGTTTTGTGTTGTACCTTGAGTTCCTTGCTATCCAGCATTTGTTCTTCTTTACCTTAGAGTATTACCATCTTTTATGTCAAGAATGTTGTGAGAATTTCACCACCTCTTAAAGAATTCTTGATACAGGTGATACTTCTTACCATACTCATTCCTTCCTTTGTCCCCGTGTCAATTCTAACCAAGACACCAACAAGTGAAAGGTACTGTTTGGATTCTACCATTCTAGCAACCCTATTGCTATGAAGTTAAGGGTTGATAGTTTCATTCTTAGTCTATTGTTATTTGAATCACCATTCTAACATCGATTGTGCTACTTAGTCCATCTTTCCAAAGTGCATGTTTCGATCATTGTTTGCTCATGGATGTTCTCCTCGAATATACTTCATTATATACTTCGGTATGTACAAGATTATCACCATGTTCACTTAATTAGGGAAATGCATCTTTTTGGAAATCTCAGTGAGTTGTCGCCAAGTCCATCAGCCGCCTCCTCATCCTGTCCTTGGTTGAATGATGAACTCTTGTTTCGGGACTTGCTTCCATAGTTCATGTCCCGAGAATCTTACAATGTCATCTCGTCAATCTGTGTTGTACCTTTTCTTCTCAGGCATACTGAGTCTGAGGTATCCTGAGACCAATCAAATCTGAATCTTGGTTAGATATGGTGGTTGGAACATCTTCCAAGAGTCATAACATTGGTCTTTATATAGCCCGGTAAGGTGATGTCATGCCTAGCACACCTGGCCGGAGAACCTATTGTTATAGTTTCCTTTTGAGCAAGGTTAACCATTCTTCCATGAGGAAATTTTAAGAATTATTCTATAAGTTGTTCGTGATGAATCCTTTGTGTATCCAAGTTCGATCTTTGCTTGAAGACCATGTCAATGCTATCTCGAAGCATGTCCGTGGTACTCCGATTTTCAATAAAAACATCGGAAGCACAAATGCTAAATTTTCCTTATCAATTATCCAAACATCGTTGTATGGGTAATGTCATGAAGTTTCTCTCCCCTTACCTAATGGGTTTTCTACTTTATATCCTATCATGGATATCATGCTCTGCTTGTCCTTGGGAAGGATATACCCCTGAAATATGTGTTTAAACACATTTTCCTTTCCATTGTTTTGTTTAATCGGATAATCATGTTTTCCTTTCCATTGTTTGGTTTAACCTTTCTTGTGATCTATATTATATAAGGAGTAATATATCCCTGCTTATGTAAACACCTCGTTGTACCACTCTGTCGGTAAGACCCTATTACTATTGTTGATGACATTCTGGTAACCACCGATGGACGAGAACTTTGCCTATTGGTCCGCCTCGTTCAACGAGCAGGAAAATGGTTCTGTTCGTCCCTCGCCCTTGGTATCGACGTTGTTGCCGACATAATCGACAGGCTACCCTCTGACATGCCTTGCTTGCATGATCACGCAAGACGTCTCCGCCCTTCCTACTTTTAACTCACATGGTGAGCCCATAACCCACTGTTCCACAGGATCGAAACCTGACTCTCCTGTACATCCCTATTTCGAAGTTATCCCTTGCGCTTCGTTTCGTATGTAATTCGCGAGCCACCTTTCTAGTGATCAATTCTGGTATCAGACACAATACTTTTTCCCATTGCTCTGAACCCCTTTCACACTTCGTTTCAGGCAATGAATGATTGTCTATCCGCTTGAAGCTTCTTATGGTACCTTCTTACTTGGCTCTCGATGTGTTTCAGTTGTTCAACTCAAGAGATACTCATGTGTCCATTCTTGGTATAAACCCAGATGATTTTCCCTTACACATTCTAACGTTGTCGAGCTGCCCCTTACCTATTCGTAAGTACGATGGAGTTTCCGAAGAAAGGATGCTGGCTTCATCATGATGACTTGAAGAAGAGAAATGAAGTCATCGACGTAATTAATCGACCTCTTCAAGAGGAACAACTAAGACCGAGAACACTCATTAGAATTTCGTAACCAAAATCCATTCCCCCTTACTCCCCCTCTTAAATCTCGGGACGATATTTCTTGTAGTGGAGGAAATTTGTAACACCCCGAGAATCTTGCTACAGTAATTCCCTCCTGATGATGGCCATGTCATCATTATTACTATGCAAATTGCCACTTGTCGTAAAAATCATCTTCAAATTTTAAAATAAATTCAAATTGTTATTTCTTCAAACGGTAAAACAAAAATGTTTGTTGGGTTGCAAAAATTCACTAACTAATTTTCATGAATAAACCAACATTATTTGAAATATTAAATTGCCTTGAACCTATTTAAGAGAGTAGCAAAACATTCCCAGATTAAATCATTTCTATTTAAACAAATTTTAGATGGATTCAAATAATCCTCAAACTTTTTGTGGCAGTGCAGTTTATTGCATAATATTTATGTGGCTTAGTTTCACTTTTAACAAAAAGAAAGTGAGGCCAAATAAATTGCAAAAAATTGGAGAAATAAAAAAACAGAAAATAAAACAATAGGAAATGTTAAGAGCAAAGAAGGGAGGCCCAAGTGTGAACTAGGCGAGGCCCAGCCCACATAACCACCCGCACTCATCCCCAACCTCCTGCTACAGGGAGGCAGGGGGGTCGTGGCGGGCATCCACACCATGGCCGTGCCCCTGGGTGACGTGCCGGCAATCCCACGGCTTCCTGGGACGATAAGGCATCGCCCCGTGCCCCTCCTCGAACCCTAGCATCTTCTCCCCATTTCCCCGCTCTCCCTCTCCCGTTACAAAAGCCGCCCGACACCACCATTGTCGCCACCTCGTCGATCCGGTGGCCACCGACCTCCCCGGCACCTAAGGAGACATCCAGAAGCCTCCTTGCGGTCGTCTCCTTCCTCTCCACCGAGGAACCTGAGCCGGGACGCTCCGTACGCTCGCCATCGTCATCGTCTTCGCCCACGGCCGCCACCTCTCGTCAACGGTTGCGGCTGCTCCGATCCGTCCCCGCGGCAACCGAGGTGTCCACAAGCCCTGGGGTGAGCTCCTCGACCGATTCCCCTTCTTTTCCCCTTCAATCTGTAGCCGTAACCTTCACCTTGTGCTCGCTGTAGTCGCCATGGCCGTAGCTTCGAGTCCACGTATGAGCTCTCTAGCTCCTGGCCACCGCCCCGTGCTCACCCGAGCTTCGCGTACGCACACGCGATGCTACCTGCTGCCGCTCCTGCTATTTTCTGATGCCACCGCTGCTACCTCCATCGCGAGCATAGGCTCGCCTCTGACTGCATCCTGCGCCTGCCCTCGCCATCGCCCGGCCGACCCCGTGCTTCCGCTGCTTGCTATCGCCACCACCCGCCTGTCGCCGCTGCTACTCCCCGCTACACACCCCGGCCTCCCCCGCCTCCATCCTCCCTCGCTTCGCTGCGCCGTCATGGCCCCGCCGTGGGCCGCACGGACCGGCCGCTCTAGGCCCTGCGTCCCACCTCCGCCCGCTCATCCCGTCACCCAGAGTCGTGCCCCGTCGCTTGAGGTGGCGTTCGCCTCCGCCACTACCCCGCCGCTGCTGTTAGCTCAAGCCGAGGCCGCCAGTGCCCCCTGCCCCTCTGCCACTTCCGCCCTCCATCGTGGATTGAGGCCAACGGCGTTTAATCGCTGGCCTAATAGGCCATTAGCGCTAATTGCGCTATTTACACTCCTGGTGAGCCACTAACACGTGGGGCCACCCCCGCTAATTCATTAGTTGGCTAAATAAATCTCTCTTAGTTTATCTGTCATTGACAGTCGGGCCCCACCACTTGTTTAAGATTTAAGATAATTTAATAGGTTAAACTCTGTTAAAACAGGCTCTCTCTATGACACGTGGGCCCCCTGGTCGGTTTGATTAGTCAACATCCACAGTTGACTGCTGACTGGCAATCAACTAGGACGCACTGTTAGCCACATACACAAATAGCTGGGTACACTCTCTGTGTACCCGTAGCAATTTCACTGTTTTTTAAAATTAAAATAAAAAAGAAAATGAATTCAAACTTCAAAAATTAATAAAAAATAATCCGTAACTCGGATGGATAAACTTTGTACATGAAAGTTGCTCAGAACGACGAGACGAATCCGAATACGCAGCCCGTTCGTCCGGCACACATCGCTAGCATAGTGGACACACAACTTCCCCCCTTCGATTCATCTGTCCAAAAACGCGAAACTCCGGGGATACTTTCCCGGATGTTTTCCCCCTTCGCCGGCATCACCTCCTGCTGCGTTAGGGCACACCTAGCACCGTTACTTGTCATGTCATGCATTGATATGCATATGTTTGCATTGTATTCATTGTTTCTTCCCCCTCTTCTCTCGGTAGACTACGAGACTGACGTCGCTGATGGTGCCCCGATCGACTACGTTGTTGACAACCCCTACTTGCCAGAGCAACCAGGCAAGCCCCCCCTTAATCACCAGATATCGCCTATTCTCTCTCTATTGCTTGCATTAGAGTAGTGTAGCATGTTACTACTTTCCGTTAATCCTCTTCTGATGCATAGCCTGTCATTGTTGCTACAGTTGTTGATACCTTACCTGCAATCCTAAATGCTTAGTATAGGAGGCTAGTTTATCATCAGTGGCCCTACATTCTTGTTAGTCTGCCATGCTATACTATCGGGACGTGATCACGTCGGGTGTTGATCACGGGTATATACTATATATATTACACATGATACATGTTGTGACTAAAGTCGGGTCGGCTCGTTGAGTACCCGCGGTTGATTCATGAATTGGAGCTGAAAGGACATACTTTCTCGATGGCCCTCTATGTGGATCTTTGTGGCGGAGCGACAAGGCAGGTTGAGACCACCCTGGAGAGAGGTGGGCCTGGCCCTGGTCGGCATTCACGGTTACTTCAAGATAACACGCTTAACGAGATCTTGGTATTTGTTCTGAGTCTGGCCACTGGCCTATACGCACTAACCAACTACACAGGAATAGTTATGGGCACTCGACGTCGTGGTATCAGCAGAAGCCTTCTTGACATCAGCGACTGAGCAGCGCGTGCCAGGTTGGACTGGAACACCTGCTCTTGTATAAGGGAGGCTAGGTCTGCTCGCCGGACGCGTACGCAACATGCAGGTGTGCAATGGGTAATGGGCCCAGAACCCTGCTCCATAGGATTTAGAACGGCGTGCATGATCCAGAAAAGTGTGTCCGGACAAAGGGGATCGAGCGTGTTGGGAAATGTGGTGCACCCCTGCAGGGAAGTTTATCTATTCGAATAGCCGTGTCCCTCGGTAAAAGGACGACCCAGAGTTGTACCTTGACCTTATGACAACTAGAACTGGATACTTCATGAAACACAACCTTCCAAGTGCCAGATACAACCAGTGATCGCTCTCTCACAGGGCGACCAGGGGAGGATCACCGGGTAGGATTATGCTATGCGATGATACTTGGTTAACGTACCATCTACTCTCTTCTACTGCTTCAAGATGGAGGCTGCAAGAAGCATAGTCTTCGATAGAACTAGCTATCCCCCTCTTATTCTGGCATTCTGCAGTTCAGTCCACATATACTACCCCTTTCATTGATACTAATGCATATGTAGTGTAGTTCCTTGCTTGCGAGTACTTTGGATGAGTACTCACGGTTGCTTTGCTACTTCTTTTTCCCCCTTTCCCGGTTATTGCGATCATATAATGGAGTCCAGGAGCCAGAGGATCCCGAGGATGATTCTACATGGACTTCGGCTTCGAGGAGTAGTTAGGAGGTCCCATGTAGGAGGCCTCGCATTTTCGATCATTGCTACTTTTGTGCTAGCCTTCTTAAGGCAAACTTGTTTAACTTATGTCTGTACTCAGATATTGTTGCTTCCGCTGACTCGTCTATGATCGAGCTCTTGTATTCGATCCCTCGAGGCCCCTGACTTTGTAATATGATGCTTGTATGACTTATTTTATTTTTAGAGTTTTGTCGTGATATCTTCCCGTGAGTCCCTGATCTTGATCGTACACGTTTGCGTGTATGATTAGTGTCCGATTGAATCGGGGGCGTCACAACGGCGCGTTGCACAAAGAGCAGACCAGTGTATGGCAGCACGGCAGAGAGCGCACAATCGATTTACCCAGGTTCGGGCCGCCGCGAGGCGTAAGACCCTACTCCTGGTTTAATGGATTGACGGGAGAATGAATGTGGTGGTGCGTAGTACCCTTGCCCGA
Organism: Triticum urartu; assembly: GCF_003073215.2. Taxonomy (NCBI): domain Eukaryota; kingdom Viridiplantae; phylum Streptophyta; class Magnoliopsida; order Poales; family Poaceae; genus Triticum; species Triticum urartu. The sequence continues at coordinate 303,355,106 of NC_053028.1, forward strand.
CAAGGTTTTCCTGTGGTGACTACGTGCGTGTGGTGTCTTGGGGTTGTCATCTTTCTAACCTTCTAACCCTTCCTACGAGTGCCATGGGCCTCCTTTTATAGATTAAGGGTTCGCCACAGTGGAAAAGTGATCATTATCCACTGATATGATAGAAAATAGTACTATCATACCTAACTCTGCGGGCTGACAGGGCCCACTAAATGTGTCGCTTAGTGTCACATCACTGGGCGCTCGACAAGGCTTCCTGGGCTATCTTGCTAGCGCTGCACCTGCTCTCTTGACACTTCACAGGACGGGTGTCATCTGTAGGCTTCTCTGTAGGAAATGTGTGGCACCCCGATCCGCATGGAGCACGGGGCCTTCGCAGCCCAGGATAACACCTGACGCACGACAGGTCCATAATACAGCATTCCAGGTACAAGAATATTCATCAAATACATGTATAGAAGAGTACATCAATGATGAATACAATTATCTGGCATAGCCCTAAGGCTATTTAAATGGCAGCAGAAACTTATTTAAATGTCGGTGGAAGTCTTGGTTTGGCATCATAACAACTCTGGCTAGGCTCCACAACTCACAGGAGTGGCAAGGTTACGCCTAGCACAATGGGTCAAGCGAACACTTCGGGTATGACCAACAATACTGGCATGACACGCCAGGTCAGTACATTGAATGTACTTGCAAGACAACCAATTATATAGCATCCAAACAAGCAGAAGACAAAGCAAGAACCAAGCGCATGCAGCAACCTATCTCATATCAATTACTAAACATGGCATGTTAAAGATAATTAAGCTCGAACAACATCATCGCATCTACTAACATAATACTATCATGGCGTATCAAACATGCTCCAAACATGGCAATAGAAAATCATAGCATATCATCAATCATGGCATAATCAATCCCAGCATGACATGACATCATGAACTATGCTGAAAAATAAATTACCGATCATATTCAATGCAGACATAGCATGTTAACTATATGCAACCATCTTCTGTTCTGACATAGTTCTTTAAATGCAAATATCAACATATTACTCATTCAATGCAACCAAACTTGTGCACCGAGTCCCTCAGACTCTCTTACCAGCGGGTTGCCTCGCAACCAAATGGTGATCTTTCTGGTGATCCCAACCACGACCAACACTTGGTCTCCAACACTCACCGAGACCTCGTCTCGTGATCATATCAAAACATTGCTGTGACTTCTCACGACTATCTCATAGTCCAAGTCACCACATTCTGGTTATCTCATTAATTTACTTAATTATTTCAAGTTTATCCTCCATTTTGACAAAGACCTGATAGTTTGACCTACTACGAACTGTGTTGCTATCAATAGACTTTATAGACACAATGCAGAGGTAGCACACTGTACCCACACCACGGAACCCATGGCCTCGTTATCCATTCGGGTGGACCAACGGCATTTTAATGAAACCAACCTACTGCCATGACACTCGCCCAGCCACTCCGACTCACTCGCCACTGGGCTAGTCCTTGGTGGCCCCGTGTCTACCAAAGACACAACGACCACCGTCATGGCCAAAACGTCCCTCACGGGGACCGGTACCAAAAATCTTAACAACGGGCACACAAGGTTATGTCCGTCTATCTGATCAGGGTAACGCGCGCCCATAACCTTCCCTCTATGGAGGCACCGGCGAGAGGCATGACAATAGATCGCATTAAGGCCTTCCCATAAAGGAAAAATGTGGCTGCACTGAAAAAGTTCAATTTGGTGGCACTATGACTCGATCCCATCGATGACGGACGAGGTTGTTGTTATTAGGTCAATTTATTTCCTTCTCCATCATCATGAACATGGATGCAACAATGAACATGCATCATACAAATACTTTAATAAAAGACCGAACTTTTCAGCTGAACAACTATAGCATAAAGAACATGACCATCCCAAGTACTAGCATATCAACGGTGCATTACAATCATCATAACTATCATAATAGCCACTAAGAATCCAAAGGCAACATGATATCCAAAGGAATACTCCAAAGCATAATACCAACATGAACATAATCATACTAGCCACTAAGAATCCAAAGGCAACATGTCATCCGCATAATCATCCAAATATAAGTCCTAAAACTCCAAGCCATATTGATACTAACATTCTAATTAGCAGGGCAAAGGATATCATGAAAACATAAACATGAATGGTGATCATAACAGAATAACTACAGACGAAAACGATAAGGGCACTAGGAACTACACAAACATGAGGTGCAAGCAAGGTCAACACGCAAGTTCGGGCTCATGATAAGAGGTTGGCTTGCCTGGGGGTTGACAAATACTCCGGGAAGAGGTGAGAAACGATCACAGAAAGATTTGCCAGAAACAGTTCTCTCTCGGAGGGGCTGTTTACGGGCAAGGGAAAAATGGTCATTTTCAGAATGTGCAAACATCAAGAAAATGGTCCCATCAAAAAGGGCTCGACGAACAGAGAAATTGAGCATTGGAATCACCTCATTCGGAGTTACGGTTGCAAAGATACGACCTTTTAGAGGACAGGGACTACTCTGTAAAATAAATATTCATAGACAAGCCCTTGTTGGTTAAAACAGAAATTGCACTAAAGGAAATACGTTCTCAGAGAAAGCAAAGAATATTACCGACCGAAGGCGACAGAAAGTATGTTTTCAGAAAACGAAAACGTATTTCTCTGTGAGGCACGGCGAAGTACGCTTTTGTGAGACGAAAACGTATCAAAGTCGGGATGCCTCCACTTATACTAGGTCAGCAAGCCGGGTCAACCCCCGCATGGCTGACTTGCTGGGCCCGCATGGAGGTGGGGCATGCCCGGTCGGTCTTCTTCTTCCTCCCGCGGGGTGCTCGCCTGGCCGAGGGAGTAGGCTCGCCCCGCCGGCGACCGCCGGCACATCCGTCCACCATTGGAGATGGGCGACCTACCGATCTTCTCAGGAGGAAGAGGCGCATCTAGTGGTGGTAGCCGCTGCCGCCGAGGAGATCCGGAGAAGGGGCTGCAGGGCCCGCGACGGAGAGGAGCTTCGGCCATCGGTGAATAGGCTACTCCGGTGAGGGAGAGGGGAGGCCGAGGCTACGGGGCGGCTCGACGGACCTTGGGGAATGTTATGGTGGTGGAGGAGCTGAGGGGGACAGCATGAGGTCGCCGGATTCGAGATGGACAGAGGTGGCGGCCACGACGGCGATGGAGATCAGAGAGGGGCTCTGGGCTCGGGGAGGGATGGTGGACTGCGAGAGAGCTCGGGGGCGCTATTTATAGCTGCGGGGAGAGCTCGGGAAGGACGGGGAGGAGGTGGCACGCGGCGGGAGATGTTTCCGTGCATCGGCGACGGCGCAGTGTCGGTAGACGCGGCCAAGGCTCATGGGAAGCGGCGGGAAGGCGACAAAGAGGATCAAGACGAGCAGCAGAGGCTCACGGACACAAAGAGGCGCTCGGGAACGAAAGGAGGAAGCGGACTGCTGGGAGGAAAGCGATGGTGCACAGGGGCGCTCACTGTTTGGTCAATGGCACGGCTCGCCAGATAAGAAAATGAAGGGGACCAGAGGTCCAGGGGAAGAAGACGTCGAGGGGGAGCTGTTGGGCATTGATGGCAAGACTAGAGCTAGTCGGGGCAGCGATGCCTACTCGAACAGTGGCTAGTCCACCGTTTTGGCTGGCATTGCCCGTGGTCACCATGGACAAAGCACGCTCTGGAGTTTTTACTGATGTAATCTCATGCCTACCACGTAGTACTTTGAAGAGATAGTGTTACCATGGTAAAGAAACGAGCAAAGACACAAGGAGTAGAGTAAACCGAGCTCCACAAGTTCACTGTTGCAAACTTGGCCACACTCTAGATAGTAAAACAGAGAGGGTAAAAGGTAAAATTGATGTCTGAGAGGCTTAGGGTAGAAAGGACTACGGTCCTGGTAATTTTGAGGTCATTTGGTCAAGTATTTACCATAGTTGCTATACAACTACCAAATCTGACCCAGAAACTGAATCAGGAAGAAGCACTCACTAAGAGTGATGGATTGAGCTAAAACTTGGAAAAGCCTGATGATTTGGACATACCATGATGCTGTAAAACTCTCATACCAAATGGACTTGCCAACATGGTACTTGTTTCACAAACATCTCCTCTATCCAGAAACTTGAGAAATTCCCCAAGGCAAATCGCTAATTGAAATGAGCCAAAATCTTGTGGAGAGGGATAATATGGATAGGAGAAGGTCTGTTAAAAAATTCAGCCATAATGGAGCAAGATAAAGTACACTTGCCTCACAAGCTAAAAAATTGGACAGAAACCAAGAATTGCTCCTGTGCTCACATAGTTCAATGAAATGAACTGAATTTAGGTGGAGGCTAATGATTTGAGATATTTGAGAGGATGGAAAAGTTTCATCCCATTTGGGAACTCTATGAAGGTACTTCCTTCACAAAGTTGTGTTCTGGTCAGAAACTTTGAAAAATTGCACAGGTAGCTAGGAAGAATGGATTGAGCTCATAATTGGATCCGTGGGTTATTTATCCATGTTAATCATCCTACCAAATTTCAGCTCAATTGGAGTTAGGAATAAAGCACTTCCTTTGCAAAATTTCAGAGAAGGCAGAAACTTGCATTGGATCATGTGCCCAATTTTTGATCTGAGAAACATGAGATAAGGATGGAACTAGTGATTATATAGCAAGGACAAGCTCCACAATTTATGAGGGAATTTTCCCTGCTAGAAAAATGGTAGTTCCTTTAGAAAATGGCACAAATGCAATATTGGCATTAAATAGGAAAATGCAATTTTCCTTATTTAATTATGGCCAATATACTTGCCAGAGATTGGGTTAGGCATAAATATCAACTCCACCAATTCTCATGAATTTAGGAGATGGCTAGCTATGCCTTTGGATATTATTCCTCAGAAAGGCAAGAAAAGGAATAAATCACAATTCAAAAATATTGCATGGGACTTAGCAATATTTTTGCATATCCAAGTTTCAGAAAGATGGGAGGATCTCTGGGAACAATTGGGAGGATCAACATATCAAGAAAAATGATGGCTCCCTTGTAAGCAGAAAGGAGATATCCAAATCCCAAAAATTTGAAATTAGGGTTTGAGAGGGTTGAGATGATGTAGATGAGGGCTTCCCCACTGACAAATACATGAGCAAGGTTTTTTGGGAAGGTTGAAAATGACAAGAATTGTCAGAGTCATCCAACAAACTCAGGAGAAATTTTTTGAAACATGAGTGCCAGGAAGGAATAACAACACAAAAATTGATAACCCAATTTTGGGGCTGTTACAACTCTTCGCCCCTTAAAAATAATCTCGTCCTCGAGATTTCTAGGGTTATAGCACAAATGAAATAATAACCATTCCGGGAGAAAACCTCGGGGTTAATTTTAACCCTTTGGTCAAATTCAAACGAGATAGGGGCACCGATAATTGGTACACCCGGGAATGGAGATGGCAAACCTGGATATATCCACCGCTAGGGGCACTCGAGATCAGACTCCCGAAAAAAATACTAGATGCACCCAATGAACAATGGTTTCCCCTACTGACACGTGGGTCCAGGGCCCACTGGCAGCTTCCTTCTTCTACCTCCAGCTTGCTGCTTCTTCTTTGTCCCTACTCCGCGTGCGGCGTGGTGCAACGTGCATCTAGCTCCTAGGGCGATGAGGACCCTAGTGCCGTAGTGCGTGGCGTGCACGGCGCCGTGCAGCGAGCACTCACGTCGCGGGCCAGCACCTTGTCGGCACTTCTCGCGGATTTGCCTCCTGGACGTCGGTGATCGAGCGATGAGAGGTTCTCTTGGACCTCGCTCACCGTACACCGGTGTTGGGCTATAAAAGACGGCGTCGCGGCTCTCCTCCAACACACTAACACAATGCCGCTCTACTACCTCTTTGGTTTGGACGAGATCGAGCCGAGCTCCTTCAGCGAAGAAATGTTCTTGGCGGCGCTGCGGTTGTTCCTCGCGGCGCTGCTGGGAATGCTCACCGGCACGTCGATCCTCTTGCTGATACTCATCAGGAATGATCAGGCTCGGGAAAACGCACGGCTGGGTGCGGGTGCTCGAGATGCGGGAGAAGATGGTGCACTGCGTGGTCGTCTGCCACGCTTGATCCTCCGTCGCTTTGCACCGACGGAGTAATCGCGTGTGACGGTGGAGCAGGGTGGTGACTCGCCTGCGCCACGCAAGGCACAGAAGATGGTGGGGATGGGGTCCAGGTGCAGACGAGGTGGCTGCGCCAGCTCGGCATCACACCAGGATACGAGGAAAAATTTCGTTGATTGCTCCACAAAAGAGGGTGTTAAGGTAGAATCAGAGTTGAGATTTGTATCGGGGTAGATGTACTGGATCGAGGGAAATAAAGTTGGTAGTGTTCCCCCAGAAATGAAATCGGGATAAAGAATTAGAGACGAGGAATTCCCAGGCGGAAATGCCTCTGCGAGGTTCTGGATTTTGAAAATCCGGCACACGGCGTATGCACAGATAGAAAGGGACATGTGACTTTGCATTTCCCCGAGTACTGCCCGAAGGTACTCATGGGTGAACCGGGTATGGATGTAGTATGCAGTAATCTAAACTAACAAACAGATAGAGGCAATAATCATGCAATGAAAAACACAGCAGACAAATCATTCCGAGGTGCTTCAATGCTAGTACGTATATATATAATTACACCAGTGCACATTTTATTAAAGACTCGGGACGAGCCAATGTTGTTTTTAGTGTATGTGCTTTACTGATTAAAAATCTTGTTAGCACACATTGCCAACCCTGTCACACATCTTTGCTTGACAGAGAGACAAACAAACACAAAATTTAAAAGCAAGAAAGCATACATAAAACACATCACACGAGTTACAACAGTGCAAGCATACAACAAAGCACGAGCGCTCTATGCACTAAACGAAACTACTCACTCAGGGATACATGGTTCTATCCTCATATCGGGGACAAACTTGATAGACTGGCCTACTTGCAGAAACAACTGCTTGCGCGGCTGGGATCAAGCTGAGGGCTTGCTTTGATGGGGTTCTCCGTGAGGATGAACACTGAGCCACTCTCCATCTTCATCATCCGAGATCACTATGGGTTGGGGTTCGGCTACTGGGGGTGTGGCTGAAATTGATCCAAGCATATGTTGTTGGTGGATCCGAAAAAGAGTCTTGTCGAGGGTGATGATGTTTGGCCGAGGCCACAACACCGGCTGAGAGGGTAGCACTGGCTCGGATAGCGTTGGGTGAACCACTTGAGATGCGAATTTACGAGCCTCATGGTAAGCTTCCTTGACAACTCGCATCGCATCGTTGTCCAAGGTTCTGAATTCGGCAAGCATCCTTGAAATCATCATCCCCTGGGCAGTGATATATTGCACCAGGCGAGAGATTGCGGGGTGATCCCCTTGGATAGAGGGAGAAGGCTGAATTCCTGATGCTGTCGCAATGGGGAAGAAGCAGAACTCCCACCGATCTGCCACTTGCGGAAACTTGGTTCGGAGGTATAGGATCGCCTCCACAGTAGCGGCCTAAATGGCCAAATCAGTGGTAGGCATGGTTCTACCCTGAAAAATCAACGGCTGACCATCTACTGCGGGACCGGGGCTGATGTGCACCCTTGCATCATAGAGATGAAGGTGAGGAATGGGTGTTGACTGGAACACCAGGTAGTCAGGGCTAGCATTATAGCCAAAGGCTTGGGTGAGCATCTCAGCAAGAAGGGGTGGAAAGCCAACATGGTTGACGACGCTTGTGCGGCTGTGGAACTTAGTAGTTTTGTGGGTGCTAGACATGGCTGGAGTGTTACTAGCTAGGCTTCTCTGCAGGGACATGGCTGAATGAGGAGTGAGCGATACGGCTAGAGGAAAGGGGGCTTTTATAGGCAGCTATGAGGGACATGCCCGCATGGTGTGGCCCCTTTCCCTTAATAGCGAAGGGCAAGCGGTGCGGCCAACCAGAAAGGATGTGGCTGCTACTTGCTCCATGGATAACTAGGCGGGGACAGTGGGGTGAGGACGTGTCGGTCCCGACTGCGCCACCTGTGGATTAACAGTGGCCATGCCGGATGCCAGGGATGAGTCAAATCCCTTAGGGTAATTATGGTTTAATGGTAGCGGTGATCTAATACTTGGGTAACCTATGCCAGCCTGGCTGCTCTAATACCATGTCCTGTGGCACCCCGATCCGCATGGAGTAGGGGGCCTTTGCACGTCAGCCTAGGATAACACCTGACGCATGACAGGTCCATAATACAGCATTCCAGGTACAAGAATATTCATCAAATACATGTATAGAAGAGTACATCATTGATGAATACAATTATCTGGAATAGCCCTAAGGCTATTTAAATGGCAGCGGAAACTTATTTAAATGGCGTAGGAAGTCTTGGTTTGGCAGCATAACAACTCTGGCTGGGCTCCACAACTCACAGGACTAGCAAGGTTACGGCCTAGCACGACGGGTCAAGCGAACACTTCGGGTATGACCTAAAAACTGGCATGACACGCCAGGTCAGTACATTGAATGTACTTGCAAGACAACCAATTATATAACATCCAAACAAGCAGAAGACAAAGCAAGAACCAAGCGCATGCAACAACCTATCTCATATCAATTACTGAACATGGCATGTTAAAGATAATTAAGCTTGAACAACATCAAAGAATCTACTCACACAATACTATCATGGCGTATCAAACATGCTCCAAACATGGCAATAGAAAATCATAGCATATCATCAATCATGGCATAATCAATCCCAGCATGACATGGCAACATGAACTTTGCTGAAAAATAAACTACCGATCATATTCAATGCAGACATAGCATGTTAACTATATGCATCCATCTTTTGTTCTGACAAAGTTCTTTAAATGCAAATATCAACATATTACTCATGCAATGCAACCAAACTTGTGCACCGAGTCCCTTGGACTCTCTTACCAACCGGTTGCCTCGCAACCAAACGGTGATCTTTCCGGTGATCCCAACCACGACCAACACTTGGTCTCCAACACTCACCGAGACCTCGTCTCGTGATCATATCAAAACATTGCTGTGACTTCTCACGACTATCTCATAGTCCAAGTCACCACATTCTGGTTATCTCATTAATTTACTTAATTATTACAAGTTTATCCTCCATTTCGACAAAGACCTGATAGTGTGACCTACTACGAACTGTGTTGCTATTGATAGACATTATAAACACTCTGCAGAGGTAGCACGTTGTACCCACACCACGGAACCCATGGCCTCGTTATCGCATTCGGGTGGACCAACGACATTCCGACGAAACCGACCTACTGCCATGACACTCTCCCGACCACTCCGACTCACTCCCCACTGGGCTAGTCCTGGGTGGCCCCGTGTCTACCAAAGACACAACGACCATCGTCGTGGCCAAAACATCCCTCACGGGGACCGGTACCAAAAATCTTAACAACGGGCACACAAGGTTATGTCCGTCTACCTGATCAGGGTAGCGCGCGCCCATAACCTTCCCTCCATGGAGGCACCGGCGAGAGGCACAGCAATAGATCTCATTAAGGCTTTCCCATAAAGGCAAAATGTGGCTGCACTGAAAAAGTTCGATTTGGTGGCACTATGACTCGATCCCATTGATGACGGAGGAGATTGCTGTTATTAGGTCAATTTATTTCCTTCTCCATCATCATGAACATTAATGCAACAATGAACATGCATCATACAAATGCTTTAATAAAATACTAAACTTTTCAGGTGAACAACTATAGCATAAAGAACATGACCATCCCAAGTACTAGCATATCAACGGTGCCTTACAATCATGATAACTATCATAATAGCCACTAAGAATCCAAAGGCAACATGATATCCAAAGTAATACTCCAAAGCATAATACCATCATGAACATAATCACATTAGCCACTAAGAATCCAAAGGCAACATGTCATCCGTATAATCATCCAAATATAAGTCCTAAAACTCCAAGCAATATTGATACTAACATTCTAATTAGCAGGGCAAAGGATATCATGAAAACATAAACATGCATGGTGATCATAACAGAATAAACGCAGATGAAAACGATAAGGGCACTAGTAACTACACACACACACACGAGGTGCAAGCATGGTCAACATGCAAGTTCCGGGCTCATGATAAGAGGTTGGCTTGCCTGGGGGTCAGCAAATACTCCGGGAAGAGGTGGGAAACGATCACGGAAAGATTGCCGAAAACAATTCTCTCTCGGAGGGGTTGTTTATGGGCAAGTGCAAAATGGTCATTTTTAGAATGTGCAAACATCAAGAAAATGGTCCCATCAAAAAGGCTCGACGAACAGAAAAATTGAGCGTTGGAATCACCTCATTCCGAGTTACGATTGCAAAGATACGGCCGTTTAGAGGACAGGGACTAATCTGTAAAATAAATATTCACAGACAAGCCCTTGTTGGTTAAAACACAAACCACACTAAAGGAAATATGTTTTCAGAGAAAGGAAAGCGTATTACTGACCGAAGGCGACAGAAAGTATGTTTTCAGAAAACGAAAACGTATTTCTCTATGAGGCACGGCGAAGTACACTTTCGTGAGACAAAAACGTATCAAAGGCGGGGTGCCTCCACTTATACCAGGTCAGCGAGCCGGGTCAACCCCCGAGTCGCTCACTTGCTGGGCCCGCGTGGAGGTGGGGCCCGCCTGGTCGGTCTTCTTCTTCCTCCCGCGCGGTGCTCGCCTGGCCGAGGGAGTAGGCTCGCCCCGACGGCGACCGCCAGCGCATCCGGCCACCATCGGAGATGGGAAACCTACCAATCTTCTCAGGAGGAAGAGGCGCATCTAGTGGTGGTAGCTGCTGCCGCCGAGGAGAAACAAAGAAGGGGCTGCAGGGCCCGCGACGGAGAGGAGCTTCGGCCACCGGTGCATAGGGTGCTCCGGTGAGGGAGAGGGGAGACCGAGGCTACGAGGCGGCTCGCCGAACCTTGTGGAATGCTCTGGTGGTAGAGGAGCTGAAGGGGAAAGCACGAGGTCGCCGGATTCGAGATGGACAGAGGCGGCGGCCACGGCGGCGATGGAGATAAGAGAGGGGCTCCGCGCTCGAGGGGAGGCTCGGGGAGGGATGGTGGACTGCGAGAGAGCTCGGGGGCGCTATTTATAGCCGCGAGGAGAGCTCGGGAAGGAGAGGGAGGAGGTGGCACGTATCGGCGACGGTGCAGTGTCGGCAAACGCAGCCAAGGCTCACGGGAAGCGGCGGGAAGGCGACGAAGAGGATCAAGATGAGCAGCAGAGGCTCACGGAGACTAGAGGAGCTCGGGAACGAAAGGAGGAAGCAGACAGCTGGGAGGAAAGCGACGGTGCATAGGGGCGCTCACTGTTTGGTCAATGGCACGGCTCGCCGGAGAAGAAAACGAAGGGGGCCAGAGGTCCAGGGGGAAGAAGACGTCGAGGGGGAGCTGTTGGGCATCGATGGCGAGACCAAAGCCGGTCGGGGCAGCGATGCCGACTCGAACAGTGGCTAGACCATCGTTTTGGCTGGCATTGCCCGTGGTCACCATGGACAAAGCATGCTCTGGAGTTTTTATTGATGTAATGTCATGCCTACCGCGTAGTACTTTGAAGAGATAGTGTTACCATGGTAAAGAAACGAGCAAAGACACAGGGAGTAGAGTAAACCGAGCTCCACAAGTTCACTGCTGCAAACTTGGCCACACTCTAGAGAGTAAACCAGAGAGGGTAAAAGGTAAAATTTATGTCTGAGAGGCTTAGGGTGGAAAGGACTACGGTCCTGGTAATTTTGAGGTCATTTGGTCAAGTATTTACCATAGTTGCTGTACAACTACCAAATCTGACCCAGAAACTTAATCAGGAAGAAGCACTCACTAGGAGTGATGTATTGAGCTAAAACTTGGCCAAGCATGATGATTTGGAAATACCATGATGCTGTAAAACTTTCATACCAAATGGACTTGCCAACATGGTACTTGTTTCACAAACATCTCATCTGTCCAGAAACTTGAGAAAATTCCTCAAGGCAAATGGCTAATGGAAATGAGCCAAAATCTTGTGGAGAGGGATAATATGGATAGGAGAAGGTGTGGAACAAGTTTCATATATAATGGAGCAAGATAAAGTACACTTGCTTCACAAGCTGAAAAATTGGACAAAAACCAAGAATTGCTCCTGTGCTCACATAGTTCAATGAAATGAACTGAATTTAGGTGGAGGCTAATGATTTGAGATACGTGAGAGGATGGACAAGTTTCATCCCATTTGGAAACTCTATGAAGGTACATCCTTCACAAAGTTGTGTTCTGGTCCGAAACTTTGAAAAATTTCACAGGGAGCTACGATGAATGGATTGAGCTCATATTTGGCGTACATGGGTTATTTATCCATGTTAATTACCCTGAAAAATTTCAGCTCAATTGGAGTTAGGAATAAAGAACTTCCTTTGCAAAATTCTAGAGAAGGCAGAAACTTGCATTGGATCATGTGCCCAATTTTTGATCTGAGGAACATGAGATAAGGATGGAACTAGTGATTATATAGCAAGGACAAGCTCCACAATTTATGTGCGAAATTTCCCTGCTAGAAAAATGGTAGTTCCTTTAGAAAATGGCCGAAATGCAATATTAGCATTAAATAGGAAAAAGGAAATTTTCCTTATTTAATTATGGCCAATATACTTGCCAGAGTTTGGGTTAGGCATAAATATCAACTCGACCAATTCTCATGAATTTAGGAGATGGCTACCTATGGCTTCAGATTTTATTCCTCAGAAAGGCAAGAAAAGGAATATATCACAATTCAAAAATATTGCATGGGACTTAGCAATAGTTTTGCATATCCAAGTTTCAGAAAGATGGGAGGATCTCTGGGAACAATTGGGAGGATCAACATATCAAGAAAAATGATGGCTCCCTTGTAAGCACAAAGGAGATATCCAAATCCCAAAAATTTGAAATTAGGGTTTGAGAGGGTTGATATGATGCAGATGTGGGCTTGCCCACTGACAAATACATGAGCAAGGTTTTTTGGAAATGTTGAAAATGACAAGAATTCTCAGAGTCATCCAGCAAACATGAGTGCCAGGAAGGAATAACAGCACAAAAATTGATAACCCAATTTTGGGGCTTGTTACAACTCTTCCCCCCTTGAAAAGAATCTCGTCCTCGAGATTTCTAGGGTTACAGCACAGCTGAAACGATAACCATTCCGGGGAAAAACCTCGGGGTTAATTTTAACCCTTTGGTCAAATTCAAACGAGATGGGGGCACCGATAATTGGTACACCCGGGGAGGGATATGGCAAACCTGGATATATCCACTGCTAGGGTCACTCGAGATCAGACTCCCGAAAAATACTGGACGCACCCCAATGAACAGTAGTTTCACCTGCTGACACGTGGGTCCAGGGCCCACTGGAAGCCTCCTTCTACCTCCGGTTTGCTACTTCTTCTCTGTCGCTGCTCCTCGTGCATCTTGGCACAACGCGCTTCTCGCTCCTAGGGCTATGAGGACACTAGTGTCGTAGTGCGCGGGGTGCACGGCGCCGGTGCAGCGAGCACTCAAGTCGCGGGTGTAACACCCCGGATATGATTTACCCAATATGTAATTAAACTCTTGCCGTTTCCGGCCTAAAGTTATTTTATTTTCTTGGGTTCGGGTTACTATCTCCGTGTGTTTTTGGTCGTTGTCATGCATCTCATTATCCATGTCATGTGTGCCATTGCATTTGCATAACGTGTTCATCTCAATGGCATTCGGAGCTTTGTCCCCGTTGTCCGTTGCATTCCCGGCGCGCTTTCGTCTCCTTCGGTGGTCATTTCTACCTTTCTTTCGTGTGTTGGGGACTAAATAATTTCCCGGAATTGGACTGAGACTTGCCAAGCGGCCTTGGTTTACTACGGTAGACCGCCTATCAAGTTTCATATCATTTGGACTCGTTTGATACTCCAATGGTTCCCGAGGGACCGAAAGGCCTCGTGTGTGTTTGCAGCCAACACCCCTCCAAGTTGGCCCAAAACCCACCAAAACTCTCTCTCCATCATCTAGAGCGTTCGATCATGATCGCGTGGCCGAAACCGCACCCCATTTGGACACTCCTAGCTCCCTCTATGCCTATATATACCTCCCCCATTCCAAATCTCGGATCCCCTCTCTCTAAACCCTAAAAAAAAAGATCCCCTCGCTGCCGGACGTGTCCGAATCGGGCCGGACACGTCCGCCCGATCCGCCGCCGCCAATCACGCAGCGCCATGTGGCACGCCGGCCTCCTCCCGTCGTCGGCCCGTCCTGGCCCGAAGCTAGCCCTCCGTCGCTCCCGCCTGGGCCAGAGGCGCCGCGCCCGCCGCCGGCTTCTTCCCCGTGCCCGGCCGCCCGCGCCGGCCTGCCTCGTTGCCGCCGCGTCGCCCGCGCCGGCGAACTTCTCCACCGGCGTCGCTCCAAGTCCGGCGACCGAGCCCGCCGCCGCCTCGCCGTGCGCTCGCCGTCCGGCCTCCTCCACCGCGCGCCAAGTCCCTCCGGCGAGCTTGATGCTCCGGTGCACTGTTCCGGCGAGCTCGGGAAGCGTGCCAGATCTGAGATCTAAACTCGCGGTTGACTTTTTGTCCTAAAACCCTAGTTCATATGCCCTTGATCATCGTGTCGTAACTTTGCATCCGTAGCTCCGTTTCACGCATATAGCATATCAAAATGTTCGTCTCAGAGAGCACATCATTTCATCTCATTACATGATTTTCATTTGAGGTCATCTTGATCCCCGAAATGCTGTTAGAATAGGGCTACTTGATATCATTGTCAGATCTGCTGCTCCATTTAGCTATTTGTCATTTTTCCATAATTATTGTCTGCATGATATGCCCATGAGCTGTATATATGTTTTGTTAAGGGTTTTGCCATCTTTCCAGAGGTGCAACCCATGTATTTTTGTGATGTGTGTGGTGACTAGCACAAGCTTGCAATGTGAGGCACTTGGTAATGCTGATTTCAGGGACTTAGCATTTCCACTAAGTCCTTGATCTGTTTATCTCATATGGCCATATGTTCGTGTTGTTTCCTAGTGATACGTGCCTCTTTTGAGGATGATCAGTAAGGATGTTTTGTTAATCTTGTAGTTCTCTATCCATCCATGTCTTTGTTTGAAATTATGGAGCACCCTAGCTTGAGTCAATCGAGCTCTACTTTCGCTACTTCGTGAATCTGGGCAGATTGTGTACTTGTTAGCGATTTTGCCGAGGATGTTGTAGTTGATCCGTGCATGCTATGCTATTGTTCTTGCCATGTCTAGATTGCATTTTGTGTATTCTTTATGGGTGTATGCTTAGCTTGTCATGACTTGCCCCGTAGTGAGTGCATCGAGCTCGTAAACATGCCTACTTGATATCTGTTTCAGCATGCTCCAGTTTTCACTAAGTCTGAGAACTGATTATGTTTTTGCCATGTTCACATGCTTGCAATTGTATTTTCTGATCCCTTTTGGCTCAAGGTCACTAAGGGAATTCTGTTAAGCTCTTTGAGTAGATCCATGCCATGCTTTACTTTGCCATGTTCGGGTCCTGTAGCATATAGTTTTGTTGCTCCGAAGTGTGCTACCTGATCTGAAATTCCAGACAAGTGTTAATTTCACTAAGTCTGAAATCTGTTTACCATATGCATTTTTGCCATGCTTGTTTGAACCTGTTAATGGATGCATTGGCCGTAGATCAGTGCTAGGCTTTTGTTAAGCATCATGAATGCATCCCTGCCATGTATTTTGTTGTCATGTTTGAATGCTGTAGCATGTTCATCTCATTGCATTTAGATGACTACTTGCTGTAAATCGCAGAACGTGGTCATATTTGAATCGGCTTGCCATTTCCAAACCGTAACTCCGATTCCGACGTTCTGTATATCGTTTTCAAGCGATTTCATCTCATCTTTCCAGTGGCACACTTGGATTTCCAAGTTGAGGCCAGGTTCATGCATCCCTTGTCAAATCTTGCAAATGCATCCCGCATCGCATCCCGCATAGCATACCATCATTGCATCATATTGTTTGAGCTTTGCACGTGGTTGATTGTGTTCCGTTTGCTTGTTTGTCTTGTTTGGGTAGAGCCGGGAGACGAGTTCGCTAATGAGGAGCCCGTTGAGTTTGCTTTCGAGGATCCAGTCAACTCTGACAACTTTGCAGGCAAGATGATCATACCCTCGAAATCACTACTATCTTTGCTATGCTAGATTGCTTTCTCTTTTGCTATGCCAATGCTACGATGCCTACCACTTGCTTTCAAGCCTCCCAAATTGCAATGTCAAACCTCTAACCCACCATGTCCTAGCAAACCGTTGTTTGGCTATGTTACCGCTTTGCTCAGCCCCTCTTATAGCGTTGCTAGTTGCAGGTGAAGATTGGAGGTCGTTCCTTGTTGGAACATTTATTTACCTGTTGGGATATCATTATATTGCCATGTTATCTTTATGCATCTATACACTTGGTAAAGGGTGGAAGGCTCGGCCTCTCGCCTAGTGTTTTGTTCCACTCTTGCCGCCCTAGTTTCCGTCATATCGGTGTTATGTTCCCGGATTTTGCGTTCCTTACACGGTTGGGTTATAATGGGAACCCCTTGATAGTTCGCCTTGATTAAAGCTTTTCCAGCAATGCCCAACCTTGGTTTTACCATTTGCCACCTAGCCCTTTTTCCCTTGGGTTTCCGGAGCCCGAGGGTCATCTTATTTTAATCCCCCCCGGGCCAGTGCTCCTCTGAGTGTTGGTCCGACTGAGCTGCCTGCGGGGCCACCTCGGGGCAACTTGAGGGTTGGTTTTACTCGTAGCTAGTCTCATCTGAGTGTGCCCTGAGAACGAGATATGTGCAGCTCCTATCGGGATTTGTCGGCACATTCGGGCGGTGTTGCTGGTCTTGTTTTAACCTGTCGAAGTGTCTTGAAGAACCGAGATACCGAGTCTGATCGGAACGTCTTGGGAGGAGGTCTATTCCTTCGTTGACCGTGAGAGCTTGTCATGGGCTAAGTTGGGACTCCCCTGCAGGGATTTGAACTTTCGAAAGCCGTGCCCGCAGTTATGGGCAGATGGGAATTTGTTAATGTCCGGTTGTAGATAACTTGAACCTTAACTTAACTAAAATGAATCAACTGAGTGTGTTACCGTGATGGCCTTTTCTCGGCGGAGTCCGGGAAGTGGACACGGTGTTGGAGTAATGTCTGCGCAGGTTGTCCTCTAGTTTCTCGCTCGTGCTTTGCCTCCTCTTCTCACTCTCTTTTGCGAACATGATAGCCACCATATTTGCTAGTCGCTTGCTGCAGCTCCACATATTTACCTTGCCATACCTATTCAGCTTAAATAGTCTTGATCGCGAGGGTGTGAGATTGCTGAGTCCCTGTGGCTCACAGATTACTATTACACCAGAATTCCGCTCCAGGTGACGCGCTTGAGCTCAAGTGGGAGTTCGACGAGGACTCTCAATGATACTATGTTTCCTTTCCTGATGATCAGTAGTGGTGCCCAGTTGGGGGTGATCGGGACCGTGTCGCATGTTGGGTTATCTTTTATTTTGGCGCCATAGTCAGGCCATGAGTGTTTGAATGATGTAATGTTATTTATGTACTTGCTTGATGTGGCGAGTGTAAGCCAACTATGTTATCTCCCCTTTTATTATCTATATATTACATGAGATGTTGTGAAGATTGCCTAACTTGCGACATATGCCTTCAATGTGATTATGCCTCTAAGTCATGCCTCGACACGTGGGAGATATAGTCGCATCGAGGGTGTTACAAGTTGGTATCAGAGCCTTCCCCGACCTTAGGAGCCCCATTGCTTGATCATTTTTAGCGGCCGAGTTGTGTCTAGAAAAATGTTTTGAGTCATTTAGGAATTATATATCGGAGAGTTTAGGAATTCTTTTTACTTCCCAGTCTCCTCATCGCTCTGGTAAGGCATCCTGACGTAGAGTTTTGACTCTTCTCTTCTCAAATTTCACTAAATTTTTTTTATGATCACGTGGGTATCTTGGAATCGTTCCGATGGTTTTATGACGAGAACATTGTCTTGGTGCCTCCTGTCAGGGGTTTTGTGGAAGTGTTCTGGGGAGTTGAGCTCTGAGGTGTTGTCGTCATAATTTTATCGTTGCAGTTCTGGAATACCTGAGTTTAGTACGCCGACATCGAAAATCTCTTTTATGCAGTTCGTTGGTGACATAACCTCGACGCCACCCAGTACTGGGGCGGGAGTTCGGGAGTATCGCCATAACTTGTATAACGGATGCTTTTCGAAGGTTGAGGTAGATGGTTTCCGAAGTTTTTCTCGGTTATGTGTTGAAGGATGGATACAGCTGGATGTAGGATTTGCTAGATTTGGGTGAGATATTATGCTTCCCCTGTATCCCCAACACCTGATTGCATAACCGGAAAGGTTCGGGAGTTTCATAGGTGGGAATTCTAGTAGCTCTAGTTCTTCTTCCACGGATATTTGGTTTGAGATTGGGATTTCTTATCGAGTATTCGTTCTTGATCCACACCTTGTTGATTTATTTCTCTACCTTAATTCTCGTGGCTTCTCAATTTATGGATATGTGACCATTTCAAGAGGAATGCATTCGTTCATTTTGTTCGGATGTGAAGACTATATGTTGCAATTTTCATTCCGTTGGATTCAGCTTCAATATTTGTCTATCAATGTGCTAATGGTGGTCAACCTCTTCAGGATGGCTCCTCCAACGCGCACGACTCCGAATCCTGATCCGCCACCACCTCCACCTCCTCCGGAGGCATGGCAAGCTGTGATGGCCGCAACCAATGCAAACACACAGTTGATCATGCAAATTCTTCAAGAGCGTAATCAAGGCAACCAAGGGAACCAAGGCAACAATCAGAATCACTTTGCTACACTCAACCAGTTCCTTGCTAACGGGCCAAAGACTTTCAGCAATTGTGTTGAGGCAACCGATGCTGATGATTGGCTTGTGGATCTGTGCAAGCATTTCGAGTGCAGTAATGTCAGGCCTGAGGACTTCGTCAAGTTCACTTCCTTACAACTCAAAGATCAAGCTGCAGAATGGTTCCAGCAGTACAAGGACTCCAGAGGTGGACGTGTTATTACCTGGGATGAATTCCGTCAAGATTTCAGAGCTCACCATATCCCTCAGAGCGTGGTTGAAAGCAAGCGTGAGGAATTCTGCAACCTGAAGCAAGGCTCTTTGTCTGTCTATGACTACAACAAGTTGTTCCAGAAGCTCGCCCGCTTTGCCAAGCAGGATGTAACCGATGAGAAGAGCATGATATACCAGTTCAGGGGTGGTCTCAGAGAAGAAATTCAGCTCGCTCTTGTCCTCTTTGAGCCCTTGAGATACGATGAGTTCTACAACATGGCATTGAAGCAAGAGGCCGCTCAGCTGAGGTGTGATGCTTCCAAGAAGCGAGTCAGAGATGTTACTCTTTCTTCCTCTACTCAAGTGGCCAAGCAGCAGAAGTATTGGCTTCCTCCTCCTCCGTTCCGTCAGCCGTATCAGCAAAAGAGCAAAGGTGGCAGTGGTTCTTCCCACCCACCCAACCCTGGCTTTCAGAACAAGACTTCGTCTCAAGCTCCAAGATTGAGTGCTCCGTATCACCGTCTGCTTTCAGAGGTCACGTGCAACAAGTGCCAACAGAAGGGTCACTATGCCAACAAGTGTCTCAACCAGAGGCGTCTTCCTCCTCCTCCTACTGTCAGATCGGCAAGTACAGTTGTGGTCAAGCATAACCCCAAGCATGCCAAGGTCAACTTGATGAATGCAGCTCAGGCAGAGGACTCGTCAGATGTGATTATGGGTAACCTTCCAGTTAACGATATTCCTGCAAAAGTAATTTTTGACTCTGGTGCATCGCATTCCTTCATGTCATTCCCATTTGCATCGGAGAACAATTTTAGTACTAAGGCTTTACCTAGAGCTATGCAAGTCGTCTCTCCGGCTAAGCGTCTGAGTTCTAGTATGATGGTTCCGGATATTTCTATCTTGATGGGTGATTTCAAGTTTCTGGCTTCTCCAATGGTTCTTGGTAACTCGGATATTGATCTTATTCTTGGGATGGATTGGCTTTCTAAGCACAAGGCTCAGCTTGATTGTGCAGCCAGACAGATTCAATTGACTCATTCGTCTGAGGATGTAATTGTCTTTGCCGCTCGGGATAATACCATCCGTCTGTTTTCTCTCAATGAGAAGGGTGAACTGGATGCTATCTCGCAGATTCCAGTCATTTGGGAATATCAAGACGTCTTTCCAGAAGAGCTTCCAGGAATGCCTCTGCACTGGCCAGTTGAATTCGTTATTGATCTTGAGCCTGGAACGGAACCTGTGTGCAAGCGTCCTTACAAGCTCGGACCTGAAGAGTTTGAAGGAGCTGAAGAAGCAACTTGATATTCAAGAAAGAATGGGTCTCATCCGGCCTAGTTCTTCTCCGTGGGGTTGTGGTGTTCTTTTTGTGAAGAAGGATGGAATGGACCGACTTTGTGTTGATTACCGTCCATTGAACAAGAAGACCATCAAGAACAAATACCCACTTCCCAACATCAACGAGCTGTTCGAACAACTCAAAGGTGCCCAAGTATTCTCCAAGCTTGATCTCCGTATGGGTTATCATCAGATTCGAATCCGTGAGCAAGATATTCCCAAGACGGCTTTCAAGACAAGCTATGGTTCATATGAATACACTGTCATGTATTTTGGCCTTGTCAACGCTCCTCCGACGTTCTCTCGCATGATGAACTTCATCTTCAACGCCTACACCAATGACTTCATTTTGGTCTATCTCGATGACATTCTGGTTTTCTCGAAGAACAAGGAAGATCATGCCAAGCACTTGCGTTTGGTACTCGATAAGCTCAGAGAACACAAGTTCTACGCCAAGTTCTCCAAGTGCGAATTTTGGCTCGATGAGGTTCTTTATCTTGGTCATATCATCTCTGCCAAGGGCATTGTCGTGAATCCTGAGAAGGTGTCTGCAATTGTGAATTGGGAACCTCCTCAGAACGTGAAGCAACTTCGTAGCTTCCTCGGTCTCGCAAGCTACTGTCGAAGGTTCGTTGAAAACTTTTCTAAGATCGCGAAGCCTCTCTCAAATTTTCTCTAGAAGCACGTCAAGTACGTTTGGTCTCCGGAGTGTGACATTGCTTTCCAACACTTTGAAAGAGAAATTGATCACTGCTCCAGTTCTGACTCCGCCTGATGAATCCAAGCCGTACGAGGTCTTTTGTGATGCCTCTCTCCAAGGTCTTGGC
This sequence comes from Triticum urartu, assembly GCF_003073215.2. Classification (NCBI taxonomy): domain Eukaryota; kingdom Viridiplantae; phylum Streptophyta; class Magnoliopsida; order Poales; family Poaceae; genus Triticum; species Triticum urartu. Next base: position 303,376,330 of record NC_053028.1, read on the forward strand.
GCAGTGTTGATGCAAGAGAAGAAAGTTGTGGCTTATACCTCTCGCCAGTTGAAGCCCAACGAGAAGAACTACCCCACTCATGACCTCGAGTTGGCGGCAGTTGTGCATGCTCTTTTGACTTGGAGACATCTCTTATTGGGAAGAAAAGTGGACATCTTCACTGACCACAAGAGTCTCAAGTACATCTTCACTCATCCTAATCTCAACCTCAGGCAGACTCGATGGGTCGAAATGATTCAAGAGTATAATCCGAGTATCGAGTATACTCCAGGCAAGGCCAATGTGATTGCTGACGCATTGAGCAGGAAGGCTTATTGCAACAGCCTGATTCTCAAGCCTTATCAACCCGAGCTTTGTGAAGCTTTCCGCAAACTTAATCTGCAAGTTGTTCCTCAAGGTTTCCTCGCCATCCTTCAAGTCTCTCCTACCTTGGAAGACCAGATTCGCCAAGCCCAACTTCTTGATGCTATGGTGAAAAAGGTGAAGATTGGGATTGCCAAGAGTCAACCCAAGTACAAGTGCTACCGCCTTGATGACAAGGATACTCTCTTCTTCGAGGATCGTATTGTTGTTCCCAAAGGTGAACTTCGTAAAGTGATCATGAACGAGGCTCACAATTCTCTCCTCTCCATCCACCCTGGGAGCACGAAGATGTATCAGGACCACAAGCAGGCTTATTGGTGGACTCGAATGAAGCGCGAGATTGCTCAATTCGTGAATGAATGTGATGTCTGCAGAAGAGTGAAGGCAGAACACCAAAGGCCAGCTGGTCTCCTCCAACCTCTTGCCATTCCATAATGGAAGTTTGACCACATTGAAATGGACTTCGTGACTGGGTTTCCAAAGCCCAAGCGTGGCAATGATGCTATATTCGTTGTCATCGACAAACTCACCAAAGTGGCTCACTTTCTGCCTATCAAAGAGTCAATCACTGCAGCTCAATTGGCGGAACTCTATACCTCTCGAATTGTCTCTCTGCACGGTATTCCACAAGTGATCTCTTCAGACCATGGCAGCATCTTTACCTCCAAGTTTTGCGATTCTTTTCAGAAGGCCATGGGCACCAACATCCGCTTCAGCACAGCTTTCCATCCTCAAACTAGCGGTCAAGTCGAGCGTGTCAACTAGATTCTTGAAGATATGCTCAGGGCTTGTGTGATCTCCTTCGGCATGAAGTGGGAGGATTGTCTTCCTTATGCTGAATTCTCCTACAACAAAAATTTTCAAGCAAGTTCGAGCAAGGCCCCATTTGAAATTCTGTATGGCAGGAAGTGTCGTACCCCTCTCAACTGGTCCGAAACCGGTGAACTCAACTTTTGGGTAATGACTAAATCACAGAGGCAGAGGAAATGTGCAAAGTCATTCGAGATAACCTCAAAGCAGCCCAATCCCGTCAGAAGAGCTACTATGACAGTAAGCACCGTGATTTGGCTTTCGAGATCGGAGATCATGTTTACCTCCGCGTCTCTCCTATGAAAGGTACTCGTCGCTTCGGTATCAAAGGGAAGCTTGCCCCTAGATACGTGGGACCTTTCAAGATTGTCAGCAAGAGAGGCGATCTCACCTATCAACTCGAGCTTCCTTCAAAGTTTGCAAATGTTCATGATGTGTTCCATGTCTCTCATCTTCGAAAGTGCTTCAAGACTCCTGACCGCACCGTCAACTTCGAGGACATTGAGCTCCAACAAGATCTCTCCTATCGTGAGCACCCAGTTGCTATTCTTGAAGAGACTGAACGCAAGACTCGCAACAAGTCAATCAAATTCCTCAAAGTCAAGTGGACACACCATTCCGACCGTGAAGCTACCTGGGAAGCGAGGATCACCTTCGTTCTGAGTCCCCGGCGTTCTTTCAGTCCTAGATCTCGGGACGAGATCCTTTCGTAGTGGTGGGGTGTTGTAACACCCCGGCTATGACTTTCCCAATTTGTACTCCAACTCTTGCCGTTTCTGGCTTTAAGTTATTTTATTTTCTCCGGTTCGGGTCTTTGTCCGTGTGTTTTTTATCGTTGTCATGCGTCTCATATCATGACACCATGTGCATTGCATTTGCATACGTGTTCATCTCATGCATTCGAGCTTTTTCCCCGTCGTCCGTTTTGCATTCCGGCGTTCCGTTCTCCTCCGGTGGTCATTTCTACCTTTCTTTTGTGTGTGGGGATTAAACATTTCTGGATTGGACAGAGACTTGCCAAGCGGCCTTGGCTTACTACCGGTAGACCGCCTGTCAAGTTTCGTATCATTTGGACTTCGTTTGATACTCCAACGGTTAACCGAGGGACCGAAAAGGCCTCGTGTGTGTTGCAGCCCAACACCCCTCCAATTTGGCCCAAACCCCACCTAAACCCTCTCCATCATCTAGAGCGTTCGATCACGATTGCGTGGCCGAAAACCGCACCTCATTTGGACTTTCCTAGCTCCCTCTTTGCCTATATAAAGATCCCTTCCCCGAAATTTCGGATCTCTTCCCCGAAACCCTAGCCTCCTTCTTCCTCCGCGCGCCGGACAACGTCCGCCGGCGCCGGACGTATCCGTTTCCACCCCCCGCCGCCGCGTGGCACGCCTCCATTGGCCCCGCGCCTCAGCCCCACTTTGTCGCCGCCGCCAGCCCGTGAGGCCCGGGACGGGCCCACCCGGCCCACGCGCGCCCCGCACCTCCCCCGAGCCGCAGCGCCCCGCCCGCCGCCTCCTTCTCCAACTCCGGCGGCCGATCCACCGCGCCGCACCGCACTGCTCGCCGGCGGCCGCCGCGCTCCTTGCCGGCCGGCCCGCGCCTCCTCTGCCGCGCCTCCCCCGCCGCCACTCCGGCTCCCCGCCGGCCGGATCCGGCGAGATCCGGCCCGGGAGCGCCACACCGCCTCCTCCATGCCGAACTCCGGCGACTCCGAGCTCCGTCCGGCGAACTTCATTTTGCGTGCGCCCAGATCTGGATTCAGTTGCTACAGTAAACCCTAGGGTTGACCCCGTTTTTTCCCAAGTCTGCATATTATTTTGCATTCTTGTTCATGCCGTAACTCCGCATCTGTAGATCCGTTTTGGGCATATAGCATATCAAAATGTTCGACTCAGAGAGCACACCATTTCATTCCATTGCATCATTTTCATTTGAGTTCATCTTGATGCCCGAAATGCTGTTAGAAGAGGGCTACTTGGGATAATTGTCAGATCTGCTACTCCATTTAGATATTTGTCATTTTTGCCATGTTTATTGTGTGCATGATATGCCCATGAGTTATACATATGTTTTGTTAAGGGTTTTGCCATCTTTCCAGAGGTGCAACCCATGTATTTTTGTGATGTGTGTGGTGACTAGCACAAGCTTGCAAGGTGAGGCACTTGGTAATGCTGATTTCAGGGACTTAGCATTTCCACTAAGTCCTTGACCTGTTTATCTCATATGGCCTTATGTTCATGTTGTTTCCTAGTGATCCGTGCCTATTTTGAGGATAATCAGTAAGGATGTTTTGTTAATCTTGTAGTCCTCTATCAATCCATGTATTTCTTTGCAATTATGGAGCAACCTAATGTGAGTCAATCGAGCTCTACTTTTGCTACTTCGTGAATCTGGGCAGATTGTCTACTTGTTAGCGATTTTGCCGATGATGTTGTAGTTGATCCGTGCATGCTATGCTATTGTTCTTGCCATGTCTAGCTTGCATTTTGTGTATTCTTGATGGGTGTATGCTTAGCTTGTCATGACTTGCTCCGTAGTGAGTGCATCGACCTCGTAAACATGCCTACTTGATATCTGTTTTCAGCATGCTCCAGTTTTCACTAAGTCTGAGAACTGATTATGTTTTTGCCATGTTCACATGCTTGCAATTGTATTTTCTGATCCCTTTTGGCTCAAGGTCACTAAGGGACTTTTTTTAAGCTCCTTGCGTAGCTCCATGCCATGCTTTACCTTGCCATGTTCAGCTCCTGTAGCATGTAGTTTTGTTGCTCCGAAGAGTGCTACCTGATCTGAAATTCCAGACAAGTGTTAATTTCACCAAGTCTGAAATCTGTTTGCCATATGCATTTTTGCCATGCTTGTTTGAACCTGTTAATGGATGAATTGGCCGTAGCTCAGTGCTAGACTTTTGTTAAACATCTTGAATGCAGCCCTGCCATGTATTTTTATGCCATGTTTGGGTGCTGTAGCTTGTCCATCTCGTTGCATTTAGACGGCTACTTGCTGTAAATCGCAGACCGGTGTCATATTTGAATTGCTTGCCATTTCCAAACCGTAACTCCGATTCCGACGTTCTGTATATCGTTTTCAAGCGATTTCATCTCATCTTTCCAGTGGCACACTTGGATTTCCATGTTGAGGCCAGGTTCATGCATCCCTTGTCAAATCTTGCAAATGCATCCCGCATCGCATCCCGCATAGCATACCATCATTGCATCATATTGTTTGAGCTTTGCACGTGGTTGATTGTGTTCCGTTTGCTTGTCTGTCTTGTTTGGGTAGAGCTAGGAGACGCGTTCGCTAACGAGGAGCCCATTGAGTTAGCTTTCGAGGATCCAGTCAACTCTGACAACTTTGCAGGCAAGATGATCATACCCTCGAAATCACTACTATCTTTGCTATGCTAGATTGCTCGCTCTTTTGCTATGCCAATGCTACGATGCCTACCACTTGCTTTCAAGCCTCCCAAATTGCCATGTCAAACCTCTAACCCACCATGTCCTAGCAAACCGTTGTTTGGCTATGTTACCGCTTTGCTCAGCCCCTCTTATAGCGTTGCTAGTTGCAGGTGAAGATTGGAGGCCGTTCCTTGTTGGAACATTTATTTACCTGTTGGGATATCATTATATTGCCATGTTATCTTAAAGCATCTATACACTTGGTAAAGGGTGGAAGGCTCGGCCTCTCGCCTAGTGTTTTGTTCCACTCTTGCCGCCCTAGTTTCCGTCATATCGGTGTTATGTTCCCGGATTTTGCGTTCCTTACGTGGTTGGGTTATAATGGGAACCCCTTCATAGTTCGCAATGATTAAAGCTTTTCCAGCAATGCCCAACCTTGGTTTTACCATTTGCCACCTATCCCTTTTTCCCTTGGGTTTCCGGAGCCCGAGGGTCATCTTATTTTAAACCCCCCAGGCCAGTGCTCCTCTGAGTGTTGGTCCGACTGAGCTGCCTGCGGGGCCACCTCGGGGCAACTTGAGGGTTGGTTTTACTCATAGCTAGTCTCATCTGAGTGTGCCCTGAGAACGAGATATGTGCAGCTCCTATCGGGATTTGTCGGCACATTCGGGCGGTGTTGCTGGTCTTGTTTTAACCTGTCGAAGTGTCTTGAAGAACCGAGATACCGAGTCTGATCGGAACGTCTCGAGAGGAGGTCTATTCCTTCGTTGACCGTGAGAGCTTGTCATGGGCTAAGTTGGGACTCCCCTGCAGGGATTTGAACTTTCGAAAGCCATGCCCGCGGTTATGGGCAGATGGGAATTTGTTAATGTCCGGTTGTAGATAACTTGAACCTTAACTTAATTAAAATGAATCAACTGAGTGTGTTACCGTGATGGCCTCTTCTCGGCGGAGTCCGGGAAGTGGACACGGTGTTGGAGTAATGTCTGCGCAGGTTGTCCTCTAGTTTCTCGCTCGCACTTTGCCTCCTCTTCTCGCTCTCTTTTGCGAACAGGATAGCCACCATATTTGCTAGTCGCTTGCTGCAGCTCCACATATTTACCTTGCCATACCTACTCAGCTTAAATAGTCTTGATCGCGAGGGTGCGAGATTGCTGAGTCCCTGTGGCTCACAGATTACTATTACACCAGATGCAGGGCCTGATGATTCCGCTCCAGGTGACGCGCTTGAGCTCAAGTGGGAGTTCGACGAGGACTCTCAACGATACTATGTTTCCTTTCCTGATGATCAGTAGTGGTGCCCAGTTGGGGGTGATCGGGACCATGTCGCATGTTGGGTTATCTTTTATTTTGGCGCCGTAGTCGGGCCATGAGTGTTTGAATGATGTAATGTTATTTATGTACTTGCTTGACGTGGCGAGTGTAAGCCAACTATGTTATCTCCCCTTTTATTATCTATATATTACATGGGATGTTGTGAAGATTGTCTAACTTGCGACATATGCCTTCAATGCGATTATGCCTCTAAGTTGTGCCTCGACACGTGGGAGATATAGTCGCATCGAGGGTGTTACAGCTATGTTGTTACTCCACATGGAATTGAAGTTGATAAAGCCAAGATTGAAGCTATTGAGAGTTGGCGGCAACACAAAATGGTCACACAAGTGAGGAGTTTTCTTGGCCTTGCTGGATTCTATAGGCGTTTTGTGAAAGATTTCAGCACCATTGCTGCACCTCTCAATGAGCTTACAAAGAAGCATGTACCTTTTGTTTGGGGTACCGCACGGGAAGAAGCCTTCATGGTATTGAAGGATAAGTTGACACATGCTCCTTTACTCCAACTTCCTGATTTTAATAAGACTTTTGAGCTTGAATGTGATGCTAGTGTAATTGGATTAGGAGGTGTGTTATTACAAGATGGCAAACCTGTTGCATAATTTTCTAAAAAATTAAGTGGTCCTAGTCTGAATTATTCTACTTATGATAAAGAATTATATGTTCTTGTTCGGACTTTAGAAACATGGCAACATTATTTATGGCCCAAAGAATTTGTTATACATTCTGATCATGAATCGTTGAAACATATTAAAAGTCAAGCTAAACTGAATGGTAGACATGCTAAATGGGTTGAATTCATTGAGACTTTCTCTTATGTCATTAAACACAAGAAGGGTAAAGAAAATGTTGTTGCTGATGCATTTTCTCATCGCTATACTATACTTTCACAACTTGACTTCAAAATATTTGGTTTGGAGACCATCAAAGATCTATATGTGCGTGATGATGATTTTAAAGATGTAATGCAGAATTGTAAAGAAGGAAGAACGTGGAACAAGTTTGTCGTTAATGATGGATTTATGTTCCGTGCTAACAAGTTATGCATTCCACCTAGCTTCGTTCGTCTTTTGTTGTTGCAGGAGGCGCATTGAGGAGGATTAATGGTACACTTTGGCGTGAAGAAGATGGAGTACATACTTGCTACACATTTCTTTTGGCCAAAGAAGAGACGGGATGTTGAGCGTTTTGTTGCTTGCTGCACTACATGTCAAAAAGCTAAGTCACGACTCAATCCTTATGGTTTATATATGCCTTTGCCTGTACCTAGTGTTCCTTGGGAGGACATATCTATGGACTTTGTTTTAGGTTTACTTCGAACAAAGAAGGGGAGGGATAGCATATTTGTTGTCGTGGATAGATTCTTGAAAATGGCACACTTTATACCATGTCATAAAAGCGACGATGTTGTTAATGTTGCTGATTTATTCTTTCGTGAAATTATTCGCTTGCATGGTGTGCCAAATACTATTGTTTCAGATCGTGATACTAAATTTCTTAGCCACTTTTGGAGATGTTTATGGGCTAAATTGGGGACTAAACTGCTTTTAGTACTACTTGTCACCCCCAAATTGATGGACAAACTGAAGTAGTCAATAGAACATTGTCTACTATGCTTAGGGTTGTTTTGAAGAATAATAAGAAAAAGTGGGAAGAATGCTTGCCTCATATTGAATTTGTTTATAATCGTTCATTGAATTCTACTACTAAGATGTGCCCTTTTGAAATTGTGTATGGTTTCCTACCTCGTGCACCTATTGATTTTTTGCCTCTTCCATCTTCGGAGAAGGTTAATTTTGATGCTAAAGAACATGCTGAATTGATTTTAAAAATGCATGAGTTAACTAAGGAAAACATTGAGCGTATGAATGCTAAATATAAACTTGCTGGAGATAAGGGTAGAAAACATGTTGTGTTTGCACCTGGAGATCTTGTTTGGTTACATTTGCGTAAGGATAGATTTCCTAATTTGCGCAAATCAAAGCTAATGCCACATGTTGATGGTCCTTTTAAGGTGTTAGAGAAAATAAATGATAATGCATATAAACTTGAGCTGCCTGCATATTTTGGTGTTAGTCCCACGTTTAACATTGCAAATTTGAAGCCTTATTTGGGTGAGGAAGATGAGCTTCCGTCGAGGATGACTTCATTTCAAGAAGGGGAGGATGATGAGGACATCAATACCATTGTTACACCTGAGGGAGTCCTGGACTAAGGGGTCCTCGAGCGTCCGGCCTGTTATCTATGGGCCGGACTGATGGGCTATGAAGACATGAAGGCCGAAGACTGCACCGTGTCCAGATTGGACTCTACTTGGCGTGGAAGGCAAGCTTGGCGACCGAAGATTCCTTCTCATGTAAGCGACTACATGTAAACCTTAGATCCCCTCGGTGTCTATATAAACGAAGGGGATAGTTTGAAAAGGACACCACCTATACTCAATTCCATACCCATATAGGCTAGACTTCTAGGGTTTAGCCATTATGATCTCGTGGTACATCCATTCTTGTAACACTCACATTCATCAATATCAATCGAGCAGGACGTAGGGTTTTACCTCCATAGAGAGGGCCCCAACCTGGGTAAACATTGTGTCCCCCATCTCCTGTTACCATTGATCCTAGACGCATAGTTCGGGACCCCCTACCCAAGATCCAGCGGTTTTGACACCGACATTGGTTCTTTCATTGAGAGTTCCACTGTGCCGTCGATAGAAGGCTCGATGGCCGCTTCGATCATCAGTAACGATGTTGTCCAGGGAGAAACCTTCCTCCTCGGACAGATCTTCGTATTCGGTGGCTTTGTACTGCAGGCTAACTCGTTTGGCCATCTGGAGCAGATCGAAAGCTACGCCCCTGGCCATCAGGTCAGATTTGGAAGCTTGAATTACGTCACGGACATCCGGGGAGATTTGATCTTCGACGGATTCGAGACCGTCGCAACCTCTCCCCATTGCCTCCATGAACATGGCCTAAACCTGTCATCGCGCTGCATCCAGGAGATAGCTCCTGTAGAAGCTCTGGCCTTAAATCCGGAGCAGGTCAAGTCGCCCGAAGATGGGAATCTCGACCCCATCATGGGGGCTACCGATTCAAAGGCGCTGGAGCTGCACGCATATCCCACTTCATACGGTATCCGCATCAACGGAACCTCGGACTCGCCTCCGACACTGAACTCCAAACCCTGTGAGCCCGCGTATACCGAACTCGATCGGTTATCGATCTTCAAGTTCAGTGTCGCAGATGTCTTCCAACACTCGCCCATGGGTGACATGCTAAAATCGCTAAAAACCCTATCCCTGGCAGACGACCCATCACCGAACTATGTTTGGTTCGAACTTTCGGCGGACGATGGGGAATTTTGTTTCCCACCCACCACCCACTTCGTAGCCACTATTGAAAACCCAACCAACAAGCCCGACCCCCGCCCCGAAGACATCGACGGTGTGGATGACGATGAGGGGCAAGGCCAGAGCTTACTACCCGCTCGACACAGGATGACCACTTCCTGGTATGACGTGTGTATGATAGACACACCTCACGGCGCTCCCGATGATGACAAGGAGGATCCGATCGAGAATAAACCGCTTGGCACACAGCCCGGACACCGGCGCCCTAGATCACATCGCCCAAGAGAAAACATTGCTAGCACCAGAGAAGACGATAGCTCGGACAACAAGGGCTCTGTGGAGATAGAATCCGATCAGGAGGAACAGGAAGAAGGGAAAGATAGCTCTGATGAACAGAACACATATGGGGACTCAGAGGACATCAATTATCTCCCACCCTCCAAGGAAGAGGAGATCCTCGGCAACAAGGATCTTACCATGCCCAAGGAACCTCTCAAGCAGGAGCGCTTCAAACGCCGGCTTATAGCCACTGCAAGGAGCCTATGAAGGAAGCAGCTGCAGCTTCAAGCAAGCCAAGACTTGCTCAATGATAGATGGACCGAGGTCTTGGCCGTCGAAGAATACAGCCTTAGCAGCCCAGAGAAAAGCCACCCCAAGAGCAGGTGGCTCCCTTAATACGATGGCAGGGCGGTGGAGCCCATAACACCATCGAATAATGTGGCGGGGCGATCACAGTACGGTCCAGACAAAGTAGCAGCCCAAGCAGACCACCATACCAACTCATCCGGCACAGAGGGTAGAGCAGGACGCACAAGATCGATGCACAGATCACGAGGACATACCCCGACCGACGATGATGGTCGCCTATCTGGACACTACAGAGCTGACCACGCCCGGTCCGAGCACCGTAAATTGAGCCCACTGGAGGTACTTCATAGTGTGGCCCTACATAGAGGAGCCGCACACCCCCTCTGCTTCACGAACGAAGTAATGGAACACGAATATCCAGATGGGTTTAAACCCATTAACATCGAATCATACGATGGGACAACAGACCCCGCGGTATGGATCGAGGATTACCTCTCCATATTCACATGGCCCGCGGAGACGACCTTCACGCCATTAAATACCTACCTCTCAAGCTTAAAGGGCCAGCTCGGTACTGGCTAAACAGTTTGCCAGAAAATTCTATTGGCAGCTGGGAAGATTTGGAAGACGCATTTTGAGACTACTTCCAGGGAACGTATGTTCGGCCATTATGCGTCGATGACTTAAGTCACATTGTCCAGGAGCCTGGCAAGTCAGCTAGGGAGATCTAGACCAGGTTTTCAGTCAAAAAGAACCAAATTGTCGACTTTCCGGACGCAGAAGCCCTTGCGGCCTTCAAACACGGCGTCCGGGATGAATGGCTCGCGCGTCACCTCGGCCAGGAAGGACCCAAATCCATGAAAACCCTCACCGCTCTAATGAACCACTTCTGTGCGGGAGAATACAACTGGCTTGCTCGTAAAAGCAACTACGCCAGCGGCCCGGGCACTTCCAAAATCCGAGATGGCAACGGCAAGCCACGACGAACTGAACAGTTACAACATACGCGACACAACGGTGAATGCCGAATTTCACAATCCGAAGCCTGATCAACTGAAGAAGCCACAAACCAGGATGGACCATCCACCCTTGACAGGATATTGGACCGACCTTGTCATATTCACGGTCACCCTGATAGGCCAGCTAATCATACCAACCGTAATTGTTGGGTCTTCAAGCAGGCAGGCAAGCTTAACGCTGATCACAAGGGGAGGAGGCCACCGGGCGACAAAGACGACGGATCGGCTCGCCAGCAGAACACCAGCGGCCAGAAAAAGTTCCCCTCCGATGTTCGACCACTCTCGAAGCGTAAATATCAGTTCGGCTTCTGCCACCCACCTACTGTATAGGCGAAATTTGCACCACACGCACATCACTACGCACTCAAGATACCATGGGCATCGGCGGAAGCACAACATGGACAACCCTACAAGCATTCGCGTAATGTTTTTTATACGTTTTTCTCATATTTCTGTATCATGTTTAAAGAACAGGTGACCAACTGGAAAGCATCTACAGTGGACTCTATCAGAGTTCGAATCCATACACTCACCTAAGGGGTTACCTCCATTAAGGCCCCCCTCCCCGAGGATGGGCTACGCAGACGTGCGATAGGAGGTCCAAAATTACCTTTTGTAGACCGCACTCTTTATTATAAACCTATACTATGCCCCTTTTCCTCTGATATCGACCACGATCATGTCAAATAGCTGGGTCCATGGTTTCTCTTTTTTATATATATACATAAATTTATCATTGACACATCGCTCCGTTCTCAGTAAGCCTCATGATGACCCACAAGTATAGGGGATCTATCGTAGTCCTTTCGATAAGTAAGAGTGTCGAACCCAACAAGGAGCAGAAGGAAATGATAAGCGGTTTCCAGCAAGGTATTCTCTGCAAGTACTGAAATAAGTGGTAACAGATAGTTTTGTGATAGGATAATTTGTAATGAGCAACAAGTAACAAAAGTAAATAAAGTGCAGCAAGGTGGCCCAATCCTTTTTGTAGCAAAGGACAAGCCTGGACAAACTCTTATATAGAGAAAAGCGCTCCCGAGGACACATGGGAATTATCGTCAAGCTAGTTTTCATCACGTTCATAAGATTCACGTTCGGTACTCTGATAATTTGGTACGTGGGTGGACCGGTGCTTGGGTACTGTCCTTACTTGGACAAGCATCCCACTTATGATTAACCTCTATTGCAAGCATCCGCAACTACAACAAAAGTATTAAGGTAAACCTAACCATAGCATGAAACATATGGATCCAAATCAGCCCCTTACGAATCAACGCATAAACTAGGGTTTAAGCTTCTGTCACTCTAGCAACCCATCATCTACTTATTACTTCCCAATGCCTTCCTCTAGGCCCAAATAATGGTGAAGTGTTATGTAGTCGACGTTCACATAACACCACTAGAGGAGATACAACATACATCTCATCAAAATATTGAACGAATACCAAATTCACATGACTACTAATAGCAAGACTTCTCCCATGTCCTCAGGAACAAACGTAACTACTCACAAAGCATATTCATGTTCATAATTAGAGGGGTATTAATATGGATATAGGATCTGAACATATGATCTTCCACCAATTAAACCAACTAGCATCAACTACAAGGAGTAATTAACACTACTAGCAACCCACAGGTAACAATCCCGGACTTGGAGACAAGAATTGGATACAAGAGATGAACTAGGGTTTTGAGAGGAGATGGTGCTGGTGAAGATGTTGATGGAGATTGACCTCTCCCAATGAGAGGAGCATTGGTGATGACGATGGCGATGATTTCCCCCACCCGGGGGGAAGTTTCCCCGGCAGAACAGCTCCGCCAGAGCCCTAGATTGGTTCCGCCTCGTGGCGGCGGAGTTTTGTCCGAGAAGATGGCTTATGATTTTTTCCTCATTGAAAGACTTCATATAACAGAAGATGGTCATCAGAGGGCCACCAGGGGGGCCACGAGGTAGGGGGCGCGCCCAGTGGGTAGGGCGCGCCCCCACCCTCATGGGCAGGGTGTGGCCCCCGGTGAACTTCTTGCGCTCTGTATTTTTTATATATTCTGAAAACGTCTTCCGTGAAGTTTCAGGACTTTTGGAGCTGTGCAGAATAGGTCTCTAATATTTGCTCCTTCTCCAGCCCAGAATCCCAGCTGCCGGCATTCTCCCTCTTTATGTAGACCTTGTAAAATAAGAGAGAATAGGCATAAGTATTGTGACATAATGTGTAATAACAGCCCATAATGCAACAAATATCGATATAAAAGCATGATGCAAAATGGACGTATCAACTCCCCCAAGCTTAGACCTCGCTTGTCCTCAAGCGAAAGCCGAATCGAAAAATATGTCCACATGTTTAGAGATAGAGGTGTCGATAAAAGTAAAATACGGACATGAGGGCATCATGATCATTCTTAGAACAACAACTTATATAATTCTTTTCATATGATTTCTTATGCTAGAGTAATAATTCAATCACAATTTCAAGTATGAATCATAAACTTCATTGAAAACTAACAAACTATAATCTCAGTCATTAGAGCAATTGCAATTTATCATAACATAGGAAAGAGTCAATATATAAGAACTTTTCAGCAAGTCCACATACTCAACTATCATATATTCTTTCACAATTGCTAACACTCACACAATACTTATGGGTATGGAGTTTTAATCGGACACAGAGAAAAATAAGGGCTTATAGTTTTGCCTCCCAACCTTTTACCTCAAGGGTAATGTCAACAATAATAGTTCATGAAAACTCACATCCAATTAGCCATATATACCAGGATCTTTCCAACATATTGTGCTTGCCAAAAGATAAAATGTAAAAAGGAAGGGTGAAGATCACCATGACTCTTATGTAAGGTGGGAGATAAAAGTAAAAGATAGGCCCTTCGCAGAGGGAAGCAGAGGTTGTCATGCGCTTTTATGGTTGGATGCACAAAATCTTAATGCGAAAGAATGTCACTTTATATTTCCACTTGTGATATGGACCTTTATTATGCAGTGTGTCGCTTTTATTTCTTCCATATCACACGATCGTATAAAGCTTATTTTCTCCCACACTAATAAGTCATACATATTTAGAGAGCAATTTTTATTGCTTGCACCGATGACAACTTACTTGGAGGATCTTACTCAATCCATAGGTAGGTTGGTGGACTCTCATGGCAAAACTGGTTTAAGGGTATTTGGAAGAACAAGTAGTATCTCTACTTGGTGCGATGAATTTGGCTAGCATGAGGGGGGAAGGCAAGCTCAACCATGTTGGATGATCCATGACAATATAATTTATCTCAGATGTAAGAAAACATAACCCATTATGTTGTCTTCCTTGTCCAACGTCAACTCTTTAGCATGCCATATTTTAATGAGTGCTCACAATCATAAAAGATGTCCAAGATAGTATATTTATATGTGAAGACCTCTCTTTCTTTATTACTTCCTATTAATTGCAGCGATGACCAAAACTATGTTTTTCAACCCTCAACAACTTTTATTCATCATACTTTTTCTATGTGAGCTCATTACTCTCCATAAAGATCCATATGATCTCTTTGTTTCTTTTTATTTCTTTCTCTTTTCTTTTTTTCTTTTATTCACTTAAGATCATGGAAAAATAATCAAGCCCTTAACTCAACACTAATCTTTATTATATATAGCTCACGGACTCAATTACATAGAAGGATCATAAAGCAAAACTCACAACTAGATCATGCCATAAACTTTATTCTACTAGATCAAGATATTACCGAAAGGATCGAACTAAGAAAAACGGTAAAGATAAAAGTGATGGTGATACGATACCGGGGCACTCCCCCAAGCTTGGCAGTTTCCAAGGGTGTGCCCATACCCATGTGATTATGTCTCTCTTTTCGGGGATGGTGATGTGATATTCTTGGCGATGATGCCCCTCAGGATACGATTCTCCTCCTCGAGCTTATTGACTTGCTGCTTGAGGTCCATTATTTCCTTTCGGATTTTTCCTGTAACAGCCAAAGCTCCCTGCACCCAAGGGTGCTGCATAGCTGCGGGAGAACCAGTGACACTCCTTTTCATATTCTCATAAGAAAGAAATCTAACATTGGAAGAGATAACCGAGTTTGGAACAGCCGAGCTCTGCAGTTCTCCCATTGTGAATCCAGCTCGGAAGCGGGAAGTGACTTCTTGATCCTCTTCCATGGCATCTATCCTCTTCAATTCAGCCTCCATATCTTCCTCCGTTGCTGGCCCGAAGAGATCAACATTGTTGTTTGTCATTGATCTCGGTGCCGGATGAGACACCCAGCTCTCCCCGACTGACTCTTGCGAAGACATCTTGCTCTAATCTGCAGCAGCAACAGCTCGAAACACAAACAAAGGATAATTGCATGATACGGGAGTCAAAACCTTCGGGAGGTTATATAATGAATTTTTACCGACCAATATATGTGTCGTGTAAGAAAACGGAGTTCGGAAAACGCATGAGGTGCCCACGAGGTAGGGGGCGCGCCCTCCACCCTCGTGGAGGCCTCGTTTCCTTCCCGGACTGCTACTTATTTTTTTATTTTGCTAAATATTCCAAAACGGAGAAATATTGCCTTAAAAACTGTTTTGGAGTCGGTTTACTTACCGTACCACATACCTATTCCTTTTCGGAGTCTGAAATGTTCCGGAAAGTGTCCCCTATATATTCCTCCCGGGTTACGGTTTCAATAACATTGGTTTCAACATTTATGGGATGACCTGAGATATAATGTTTGATTCTTTCACCGTTCACCACCTTCGGATTTGTGCCTTCGAAGTTGTTGATTTTTATGGCACCGGAACGATAGACCTCCTCGATAACGTAAGGACCTTCCCATTTAGAGAGAAGTTTTCCTGCAAAAAATCTTAAACGAGAGTTGTATAGCAATACATAATCACCTACATTAAACTCACGCTTTTGTATCCTTTTATCATGCCATTTTTTAACTTTTTCTTTAAACAACTTGGCATTTTCGTAGGCTTGGGTTCTCCATTCATCAAGTGAGCTAATATTAAATAACCTCTTCTCACCGGCAAGTTGAACATCATAATTGAGCTCTTTAATAGCCCAATATGCCTTATGTTCTAGTTCGAGAGGTAAGTGACATGCTTTTCCATAAACCATTTTATACGGAGACATACCCATAGGATTTTTATATGCAGTTCTATAGGCCCATAATGCATCGTCAAGTTTCTTGGACCAATTCTTTCTAGACCTATTAACAGTCTTTTGCAAAATTAATTTGAGTTCTCTATTACTCAGTTCTACTTGACCACTAGACTGAGGGTGATAAGGAGATGCAATTCTATGATTAACATCATACTTAGCAAGCATTTTATGGAAAGCACCATGAATAAAGTGTGAACCACCATCAGTCATTAAATATCTAGGGACTCCGAATCTTGGAAAAATAACTTCTTTAAGCATTTTAATAGAAGTGTTATGATCAGCACTACTAGTTGGAATAGCTTCTACCCACTTAGTAATGTAATCAACAGCAACTAAAATATGTGTATAACCATTAGAGGCATGAAAGGGTCCCATATAGTCAAAGCCCCAAACATCAAATGGTTCAATAACGAGTGAGTAGTTCATAGGCATTTCTTGACGTCTACTAATATTACCAATTCTTTCACATTCATCACAAGATAATACAAACTTACGGGCATCCTTGAAGAGAGTAGGCCAATAAAAACTAGATTGCAATACCTTGTGTGCAGTTCTGTCTCCAGCATGGTGTCCTCCATAAGCCTTGGAATGACACTTGCGTAGGATCTGTTCCTATTAATGCTCAGGTACACAACGTCTAATAACACCATCTACTCCTTCTTTATAAAGATGTGGGTCATCCCAAAAGTAATGTCTCAAATCATAGAAGAACTTTTTCTTTTGTTGGTATGTGAAACTAGGTGGTATGAATTTGGCAACAATGTAATTAGCATAATCAGCATACCATGGAGCAATATGAGAAGCATTTATGACATTTAATTGCTCATCAGGAAAGCTATCATCAATAGGTAGTGGGTCATCAAGCACATTTTCTAATCTAGAGAAGTTGTCTGCAACGGGGTTCTCAGCTCCCTTTCTATCAACAATATGTATGTCAAATTCTTGTAGCAAGAGAACCCATCTAATAAGTCTAGGTTTAGCATCTTTCTTTTCCATAAGATATTTAATAGCAGCATGATCAGTGTGAATAGTTACTTTAGAATCAACAATATAAGGTCTGAACTTATCACAAGCAAATACAACTGCTAAGAATTCTTTTTCAGTAGTAGCATAATTTCTTTGAGCATTGTCTAGGGTTTTACTAGCATATTGAATAATGTTTAATTTCTTATAAACTCTTTGCCCTAGAATAGCACCTACAGCATAATCACTAGCATCACACATAATTTCAAAGTGTAAATTCCAATCAGGTGGCTGAACAATAGGTGCAGAGATCAATGCTTTCTTAAGTATTCCAAATGCTTCTACATAATCATCATCAAAGACAAATGGTATATCTTTTTGTAATAAATTAGTCAGATGCCGAGAAATTTCTGAGAAGTCCTTAATGAACCTCCTATAAAATCCGGCGTGACCAAGGAAACTTCTTATACCTTTGATGTCCTTGGGACATGGTAGCTTTTCAATAGCATCAACCTTGGCTTTATCAACTTCAATACCTCTTTCAAAAAGTTTATGCCCCAAGAAAATACCTTCATTAACCATAAAGTGGCACTTTTCCCAATTCAAGACAAGATTAGTTTCTTCACATCTCTGCAAAACTCGATCAAGGTTGCTCAAGCAATCATCAAAAGAAGATCCATAGACGGAGAAATCGTCCATGAAAACCTCACAAATCTTTTCACAAAAGTCAGAGAATATAGCCATCATGCATCTTTGAAAGGTAGCAGGTGCATTACATAAACCAAAAGGCATATGTCTATAAGAAAAAGTACCAAAAGGGCAAGTAAAAGTAGTCTTTGATTGATCCTTGGCTGACACAGGTATTTGAGAGAAACCAGAATAACCATCTAGAAAGCGAAAATGTATATGTTTGGATAATCTTTCTAGCATTTGATCGATAAAATGTAAGGGGTAATGATCCTTTTTAGTGGCCTTATTTAATTTGCAGAAATCAATAACCATCCTATAAACTGTAATAATTATTTGAGGAATCAATTCATCTTTATCATTAGGAACGACAGTAACACCTCCCTTCTTAGGGACACCATGGACATGACTTACCCACTGACTATCAGCAACGGGATAGATTATACCTGCCTCAAGGAGCTTTAGTATTTCTTTTCTTACCACTTCTTTCATTTTAGGATTCATCCGTCGTTGATGATCACGAACTGGTTTAGCATCTTCTTCCAAATTTATTTTATGTTGACATAGAGTGGGACTAATGCCCTTAAGATCATCAAGAGTATACCCAATAGCAGCACGGTGCTTCTTCAGAGTTTTCAATAATCTCTCTTCCTCATGCTCTGAAAGGTTAGCACTAATAATAACATGATACATCTTTTTCTCATCAAGATAAGCATATTTAAGAGTATCAGGCAACAGTTTAAGCTCAAACACGGGATCGCCCTTGGGTGGAGGAGGATCCCCTAGGATTTCAACAGGCAAATTGTGTTTCAGAATAGGTTCCTGTTGAAAGAATACTTCATCTACTTCCCTTCTTTCATTCATAAACATATCATTTTCATGGTCTAGCAAATATTGTTCTAAAGGATCACTAGGAGGTACGACAATAGAAGCAAGACCAATAATTTCATCCTTACTAGGTAATTCTTCTTCACGGTGTTGTCTACTAAGTTTAGAGAAATTAAATTCATGAGACATATCATCTAAACCGATAGTAACAACATCCTTTTTGCAATCTATCTTAGCATTAACAGTGTTTAAGAAGGGTCTACCAAATATAATGGGACAAAAGCTATCTTGTGGGGAACCAAGAACAAGAAAATCAGCAGGATATTTAGTTTTCCCACACAAGACTTCAACATCTCTAAAAATTCCCATTGGTGATATAGTATCTCTATTAGCAAGTTTAATTGTGACATCAATATCTTCTAACTCAACAGGTGCAATATCATGCATAATTTCTCTATATAAGCCAATAGGTATTGCACTAGCACTGGCACCCATATCACATAAGACATGATAACAATGATCTCCTATTTTAACAGAAATAACAGGCATGCCTACCACAGGTCTAGGTTTATCTTTAGCACAAGGTTTAGCAATTCTAGCAGTTTCATCACAGAAATAAATAACATGCCATCAATATTATCATACAAGAGATCTTTAACAATAGCAATATTAGGTTCAATTTTAACTTGCTCAGGAGGTGTAAATGTTCTAATATTTCTTTTACGAACCACAGTTGAAGCTTTAGCATGATCCTTTATCCTAACAGGGAAAGGTGGTTTCTCAACATAAGTAGTAGGAACAATAGGATCATTATAAGTGATAGTCTTTTCTTCAACTTTAATAGGTGCAGCTACTTTTACTTCTTTGGGAGGATGATATTTAAACCACTTCTCCTTGGGGAGATCAACATAAGTAGCAAAAGATTCACAGAAGAAGCTACTATATCAGAGTCAAGTCCATATTTAGTGCTAAATTTACGGAAAACATTGGTATCCATAAAAGATTTAACACAATCAAACTTAGGTGTTGTACCTGACTCCTTAACTTCGTTGAGGTCCCAATCTTCAGAGTTGCGTTTAATTCTTTCCAATAAATCCCATTTGAATTCAATAGTCTTCATCATAAAAGAGCCAGCACAAGAAGTATCGAGCATGGTGCGATTGTTATCAGAAAGCCGAGCATACAAATTTTGAATAATCATCTCTCTTGAGAGCTCATGATTGGGGCATGAATATAACATTGATTTGAGCCTCCCCCAAGCTTGAGCGATGCTTTCTCCTTCGCGAGGCCAAAAATTATATATATAATTGCGATCACGATGAACAAGATGCATAGGATAAAACTTCTAATGAAATTCCAATTTCAATCGTTTGTAGTTCCATGACCCCGTATCATCACATAGACTATACCATGTCGATGCATCTCCATTCAAAGATAAAGGGAAGACCTTCTTCTTAACAACTTCTCCGGGTACACCTGCAAGCTTAAATAATCCACAAACTTCATCAACATATATTAGGTGCTCATCAGGATGCATTGTTCCATCTCCTGCAAAAGGATTATCTAGCAGTTTTTCTATCATACCCGAAGGAATTTCAAAGCAGACATTTTCATTTTCATTTTAAGTAGGTTCAGTAGGTTGAGGAGCAACTCTTTGCTCTACTGGTCAGGGTGAAGATACCCCGAACAAGCCCCTCAGAGGATTAATTTCCATCGTAACAAGTGACAGTAAATTTCAGAACACCATATAAATTTTTCCTTACCAAATTCCACCTACCGAAGGCGCTTCACTCCCCGGCAACGGCGCCAGAAAAGAGTCTTGATGACCCACAAGTATAGGGGATCTATCGTAGTCCTTTCTATAAATAAGAGTGTCGAACCCAAGAGGAGTAGAAGGAAATGATAAGAGGTTTCCAGCAAGGTATTCTCTACAAGTACTGAAATAAGTGGTAACAGATAGTTTTGTGATAGGATAATTTGTAACGAGCAACAAGTAACAAAAGTAAATAAAGTGCAGCAAGGTGGCCCAATCCTTTTTGTAGCAAAGGACATGCCTGGACAAACTCTTATATAGACAAAAGCGCTCTCGGGGACACATGGGAATTATCGTCAAGCTAGTTTTCATCACGTTCATAAGATTCGCGTTCGGTACTTTGATAATTTGGTATGTGGGTGGACCGATGCTTGGGTACTGTCCTTACTTGGACAAGCATCCCACTTATGATTAACCTCTATTGCAAGCATCCACAACTACAACAAAAGTATTAAGGTAAACCTAACCATAGCATGAAACATATGGATCCAAATCAGCCCCTTACGAAGCAACGCATAAACTAGGGTTTAAGCTTCTGTCACTCTAGCAACCCATCATCTACTTATTACTTCCCAATGCCTTCCTCTAGGCCCAAATAATGGTGAAGTGTTATGTAGTCGACGTTCACATAACACCACTAGAGGAGAGACAACATACATCTCATCAAAATATCGAACGAATACCAAATTCACATGACTACTAATAGCAAGACTTCTCCCATGTCCTCAGGAACAAACATAACAACTCACAAAGCATATTCATGTTCATAATCAGAGGGGTATTAATATGCATATAGGATCTGAACATATGATCTTCCACCAATTAAACCAACTAGCATCAACTACAAGGAGTAATTAACACTACTAGCAACCCACAGGTACCAATCCCGGACTTGGAGACAAGAATTGGATACAAGAGATGAACTAGGGTTTTGAGAGGAGATGGTGCTGGTGAAGATGTTGATGGAGATTTCCCTCTCCCGATGAGAGGAGCGTTGGTGATGACGATGGCGATGATTTCCCCCTCCCGAAGGGCAGTTTCCCTAGCAGAACAGCTCCGCCAGACCCCTAGATTGGTTCCGCCAAGGTTCCGCCTCGTGGCGCCGGAGTTTCGTCCGAGAAGATGGCTTATGATTTTTTCCTCATTGAAAGACTTCATATAACAGAAGATGGTCATCGGAGGGCCACCAGGGGGCCCACGAGGTAGGGGGCGTGCTCAGGGGGGTAGGGCGCGCCCCCACCCTCGTGGGCAGGGTGTGGCCCCCAGTGAACTTCTTGCGCTCTGTATTTTTTATATATTCTGAAAACGTCTTCCGTGAAGTTTCAGGACTTTTGGAGCTGTGCAGAATAGGTCTCTAGCATTTTCACCTTTTCCAGCCCAGAATCCCAGCTGCCGGCATTCTCCCTCTTTATGTAAACCTTGTAAAATAAGAGAGAATAGGCATAAGTATTGTGACATAATGTGTAATAACAGCCCATAATGCAACAAATATCGATATAAAAGCATGATGCAAAATGGATGTATCACCTCACCCGAGCCAAACTCTCATACCCTTTCAACAATAAAGTATAGCCTCAACGGCTGCTCTGCAGATGCACCTCGGCACACCCTGCCAGGGGCTCAGCATGGGAACGAATGAGTTGACAGTAAAAGTCCGAACAGCTCTATAGCGTACTTCGGCGTCGCAAGTTTGGCCTTATATGCATCAGCTCCGAATCATTGTCTTGGGTCAATAGTTGGGTTGCCCGGCTCCTGTGTTTGCTACCCTACGTTCCACTCTATCGGCTAGGGTAGTAAAGGGAGAACTACTGTTATTGTGCCCTAGCCTAGATCAGATGAGCACCTCAGTAGAGAAAGCCAAAAACTGACTATCATGATGTGGCGAGAGCTGGTCAACCACTTGACGACTTATTGGAATCTTTGGCGATTCTCCATGTAATACGAGGGATATTTTTCAGATCAAATATGTAAGGTACCACACGCCACATACACACCAGGGGCTATGTCGTAGCCCCACCATAAAACTCCTATGGTTAAGTGAAAGTGTTAACGCCTTATAGTCCGATTGCCTGGTTCGCCGCATTATCACCTCCTTCATGGACCAAGACGTTGGATAAAGAGTGATTAAATGCTTTTCCGAACACCCTCGTACTGCCTATGAGGGGGCTGAAGCCGACAACTGGAAAACTTTCATATTATATTAAAACGACCGCACGGGAGGAATTCAAGATTTTTGAGCAAAACATAAATAGATTAACTATAAAGTTGTCTTTTACAATCATCATACACTTCACTTGAACATTATGTTCTTCGAGCATTGGCCCTCAATCAAGCGGGCGGCCTCCAGGACATCTTCAAAATAATGCTCTGGTTGCAGACGGTCCTCGCCTTTGGATGGACCCTTCGTCGCGACATCGATGGCCTTCATCTTACCCCAGAATGTCTTGACTCGGGCAAGGGCCATCCGTGCACCTTCAATGCACGCCGATTGCTTCACAGCATCGATGCGTGACACTACATCGACAAGCTTCTACACCAAACCAAAATAGCTATTTGGCGGAGGCTCGGTCGGCCATAGCTGGACTATAACATCCTTCATGGCAGCGCCAGATACCCTATCAAGTTCGGCCCATTGGGACATCTGTTCATTGAGCAGCAGCGGGCGCTTTGACACACCAAACTGTGACCAAAAAAGCTTCTCCGTTGCATATCCAGCTTGCGCTTGGTAATACCGCGCTGCATCAGAAGAACTCTTCGGCAAGTCCAAATACTCGTCCGAAGAACTCCACACTTGGTTCAGCTGAGCATAGTCCGGGTCACCGAACTTAGTCTGCAGCAGAAAAGGCTTTCCAGCCAATATCTCTTTCACCTGTCGAACCTCCTCACGGAGTGCTCTGGACTCTGACCGTGCTTCTCTCGCCTCCTGTCGGGCCTTGTCCAGTTCAGCCGTTAAGGCTTTATTCTCCTTCTCAAGAAATTCGCAGCGGCCAGTAGCATTCTCCAAAGCAAGTGTCATTGTGGATATCTTCTCCTTGCCCTGGCATCGCGAAACTTGTTCGGCCTTGAGTTCAACCGATGCTCCTTCAGCAGCAGCATCACTAAACTGGGCCTGCTCCTTGGCCCGGAGTAGCTCCGCCCGAAGAGCCTCCATGGCGGCAGCACCATCTGCATTTCATGCACATTTCATATAAAGCTCTTTCCCCCGTCAAGCACACCGGTGTGAAGAATGCTCGAAATACATACCTTGCGAGTCATCAAGACGCCTGTTGATCAATGCAACGTCATCCTCCGCAATATCCAGCTTTTGCTGCAGTTCGGCCACTTCCGTATTCCGAGCAGCCACAGGAGGGGAAGCAGCCTGTATTTCAAAAACCAAGGTTAATACCTGAGCATATCTCTTTGATCCTCCGATCGCTCCCTTTGGAAGACAATCCGAGTCTCAGGGGCTACTGCATATACAACAGGTGCATTATGTCAATGAAATTCAATTGACAAAGCTACATCACAAACCTCAAAACCTCTTAGAAGGCTCGTGAAGGCCTCGTTCAATCCACTCTTCGCGGATAGAACCCACTTGACCACCGTAACCATCAAGGAACGGTGCTCTTCTGAAATGGACGCTCGTCGTAGCATGTCCGTCAGTATTTCCGGCGCTCCTGGGTCTTCGGAAACCACCGCCGAAGTACGGCATTCCACTGAAGGAACCCGCTTGCTTTCCTCCAGAACCTTCTTCGGCTGTAAACCGGATGGTTCGGGGACGCTAGTCTCGATCCCGGAACCACGAGTGACGGAGGCACCGCCTTTGGGCGCCCTTCGGGACGATACCTCGATATAATCTCCTTTGTTGGGCGATGAGGTCGGAGGAGGCGTGTCACTCTCCATCATCTCCAGAAGAAGATCTTCGGAGGATGAGGACGATTGAGAAATACCAGGTGTTAACTTGCGTGGATGAACATACGATCACTTCACTAGTGGGAAAAGAACGAGATACGTTCAAAGTGCCCCAGCTTCACTTACGGTTTGCCTCGAGGTTCGTCCTCGTCATCAAGCTCTACGGCAACCTCACTCGCCCGGCCCAAGCCGCTCGACGATGGTTTTTTCCTCTCTTGGAAGGCTTCCCCTCCTGATCTTCAGAAGCAGCCCATTTCTTGCCATGGAGGACTCCCTCTGCACCCTTGCTCTTGGGCAAAAGGATTTTGGTTTCCCCGGATACAGCCACTTGGTACGGTGCCGGAATCAGCATTCTCGTTAGCAGGGCAGTCGTAGGGTCTTCGGGAAGAGGCGCCGAACACCAGATTAGCACCGCTTTCTTTATCCAGTCCTAAACAGGTACGGGTTGTTCAATATCTCACTAAAAGATGCTCGAATGAAAGGTGCTCGAGTACTTACCGAAGTAGCTAGACGATTGCAGTCAAGGCCAACATCTTCGGTAGTGTCCGACCATTGCCCTCGTTCCCCAAAATACAATTTCCACATTCCTTCGTGCGTAGTGACGAAGAAGTGCTGTAGGGTCCGCCGCCCTTCTGGGTTAAACTTCCACATACAAAGAGGCCGCCACCGACATGGCAGGATCCGGCGGACCAGCATTCTTGGACAACATTCACAAGTTCGATGCCCTTCTCGGTAAGGCTTCGGATGCGACTTTGCAGAGTCTGCACTTCATCGACGGATCCCCAGTCCAATCCCTTATTGACCCACGAAGCGAGCTGAGTTGGAGGGCTGGGTCGGAACGCAGGTGTGGCCGCCCACTTGGGGCCCCGCGGCTCGTTGATATAAAACCACCCCTGCTGCCATAAGTCAGAAGATTCGGGCGAAAGATCCTTCGGGCCAAACCGCGCCGGCCAACTTGCCTATTGTGATGCTGCCGCACTCTGCCTGTTCCTTCTCTGCCACCTGCGGCCTCACATCAAAGGTCTTGAGCCACAAACCAAAGTGCGGAGGAGTCCGGAGTAAGGCCTCACGCGTGATGATAAATGTCGAGATGAGGAGAACAGAGTCCGGGGCCAGATCGTGAAAATCTAACCCATAGTAGAACATGAGCCCCCGGACAAAGGGGTTAAGCACGAACCCTAGCCCGTGAAGGAAGTGGGATACAAATACTACCCTCTCGCCAGATCTCGGGGTCGGTATGACTTGCCCTTGTGCCGGAAGCCGATGAAAGATTTCTGAGGTCAGATACCTCGCTATGCGGAGCTTCGCAATATCCTCCTCCGTGACAGAAGAAGCCACCCACCGGCCCTGACGGCTAGATCCATACATGACTAGGGCTGGTGGCGATTGGAACCCGAGGGCTGGAACTTGGGGTGGCTGGGGTTGAGGAAGAAGCAAGCGCAAGGGAAGAAAACGAGATTGGGTCTCTATATAAAGGCCCCATGTATTGGGCGTCTCCCCCAGGGTCTCTAAGCTTACCTATTACCAAGGAGTTGTACCCAGGGGATGGTTGGGTTACCCACGCCTGCGTTAATGAAAATCCCATAAATAAAGGGACACCATCTCTGCCTTGACAAGACGTGCGAGTAAAACCGCACCCCAAGACGTGGGGCGGCTCGCTAACCGACGGTTGGAAATAGCAACCGGGCAGGCACGATATGATGTCATGAACAGTTATCAATGATACGTCTCTGTCGTATCTATAATTTTTGATTGTTCCATGCCAATATTCTACAACTTTCATATACTTTTGGCATCTTTTTTATATTATTTTTGGGACTAGCATATTGATCCAGTGCCCAGCGCCACTTCGTGTTTGTTGCATGTTTTATGTTTCGCAGAATATCCATATCAAAAAATCCAAATGGGATAAAAATGGATGGAGAATATTTTTGGAATATTTGGAGAATTTCGGAAGAAAAATCCACGTGAGACGGTGCCCGAGATGGCCACGAGGCAGGGGGCGCGCCTGCCCCCTGGGCGCGCTCCTGACCCTCGTGGGCCACCCGTAAGGCGGTTGATGCCCTTCTTCGGCCGCAAGAAAGCTAATTTTGGTAAAAAAAATCACGGCGAAGGTTTCAGTCCAATCGGAGTTACGGATCTCCATATATATATATACGAAACGGTGAAAGGGCAGCAGAAGAGAACGCAGAAACAGAGAGAGAGACAGATCCAATCTCGGAGGGGCTCTCACCCCTCCCATGCCATGGAGGCCAAGGACTAGAGGGGAAACCCTTCTCCCATCTAGGGAGGAAGTCAAGGAAGAAGAAGACGAAGGGGCCCCCTCTCCCCTTCTCTTCCGGTGGCGCCGGAACGCTGCTGTGGCCATCATCATCATCACCGCGATCTACACCAACACCTCCGCCAACTTCACCAACATCTCCATCACCTTCCCCCCTCTATCTACAGTGGTCCACTCTCCCGCAACCCGCTGTACCCTCTACTTGAACATGGTGCTTTATGCTTCATATTATTATCCAATGATGTGTTGCCATCCTATGATGTCTGAGTAGATTTTTGTTGTCCTATCGGTGGTTGATGAATTGATATGATTCATTTAATTTGCTTGTGGTTAGGTTGCTGTACTTTGGTGCCCATCATATGAGCGCGCGCGTGGATCACACCATAGGGTTAGTTGTATGTTGATAGGACTATGTATTGGAGGGAAAGGGTGACAGAAGCTTCAGCCTAGCATAGAAATTGATGTATACGGGATTGAAGGGGGACCAATATATCTTAATGCTATGGTTAGGTTTTACCTTAATGAACGTTAGTAGTTGTGGATGCTTGCTAATAGTTCGAATCATAAGTGCATAGAATTCCAAGTAAGGGATGACATGCTAGCAGTGGCCTCTCCCACATGAAACTTGCTATCGGTCTAGTAAATTAGTCAATTGCTTAGGGGCAATTTCACAACTCCTACCACCACTTTTCCACACTCTCTATATTTACTTTATTGCTTCCTTACTTATGACAGCCCCTACTTTCTATTTACGTACTCTTTATTATCTTGCAAGCCTATCCAACAACACCTACAAAGTACTTCTAGTTTCATACTTGTTCTAGGTAAAGCGAACGTCAAGCGTGCGTAGAGTTGTATCGATGGTCGATAGAACTCAAGGGAATATTTGTTCTGCCTTTAGCTCCTCGTTGGGTTCGACACTCTTACTTATCGAAAACTGTTGCGATCCCCTATACTTGTGGGTTATCAAGACCTTTTTCTGGCGCCGTTGCCGGGGAGCCATAGCGTGGGGTGAATATTCTCGTGTGTGCTTGTTTGCTTTATCACTAAGTAATTTTTATTTGTTGTTCTTAGTTGTTCTTTATCTTTAGTTATGGATATGGAACACGAAATACCAAAAAAATTAGGTGTACTTGCTACTCATGGAGATGGGGAACCTCCTAAAACCCTCGATGCTGGTTATGTGAAAGATATTATGTACTACTTTAATAATCCTGAGAAAACCCCATTCAATTATGTAATGGGAGTAACGTTGGATCAACGTGAATACTTTAGGGATTACCGCTTGACACAAAAGGGAAACTATTATGGGATCAAATTCATATATTGAAGTGGTATGCTAGGCAACTATGCTTGAGTTATGATTATACTTGTTGCTCTAGGATGAAGGCTCCACACCTTCCCTTCTCATGCAAATTTAATGGTAATGAAACCTTGGCTTCTTATGCTAGAGGTATATATGATTACTATGATGTGTAACAAATAGATACCTATGATGTGGAACAAATAGAAGAATTTGTTGCTTTTATGGGTGCTTATGAAATTGAATCTATGTTCAAAGAGTTTGAAGATTTTGATGATGCTGTTTATAGACCTAAAAATTTAGCTATCCTCAACTATTGCTATGGTAATTATGAATATAATTCCTATATTAATGCGCTTATTGAGAAAGTCTCCGCTGTCCAAGAAGAGACTAATATTTTGCAGGAGTCTATGGAAGAAGAAATTGATGAAACTGTGAGCTCATTGGATGAAAAAGATGAGGAGGAGAGCGAAGAACAAAAGGAGGAAGAGCAGATTGATCACCCGTGCCCACCTTCTAATGAGAGTAACTCTTTATCCCATACATTGTTTAATTCCCCTTCATGCTTACCGAATGATGAGTGCTATGATAATTGCTATGATCCCGTTGATTCTTCTGAAATATCCCTTTTTGATGATGCTTGCTATGCTTGTGGCCAAGATGCCAATATGAATTATGCTTATGGAGATGAACTTGCTATAGTTCCTTATGTTAAACGTGAAATTGATGCTATTGCACCCACGCATGATAGTCCTATTATCTTTTTGAATTCTTCTGACTACACTATATCGGAGAAGTTTGCACTTATTAAGGATTATATTGATGGGTTGACTTATACCGTTGCACATGATGATTTTGATAGATATAATATGCATGTGCTTGCTTCTCCTACTTGCAATTATTATGAGAGAGGAACTATATCTCCACCTCTCTATGTTTCCCACATGATAAAATTGCAAGGAACTGTTTATACTATGCATTGGCCTTTACTTTATGTGCATGAATTGTTCTTTTATGACATGCCGATGCATAGGAAGAGAATTAGACTTCTTTGTTGCATGACATATGTTACTTTGTGCTCACTACTAAATTACAAATCATTGTTAATTAAATTTGGCTTTGATATACCTTGGGATCCGGGTGGATCCATTACTTGAGCACTATATGCCTAGCTAATGGCTTTAAAGAAAGTGCTTCCAGGGAGACAACCCGCAAGTTTTAGAGAGTCATTTATTTCTGTTCAGTGCTTTCATATAGTTTAAAAACAACAAAAATAAAGAGGGGAGCCCAAAACTTTTTCAAAAGGAAAATGAAAGTGAGAAAGACAAGCATTGTTGAAGTGGGAGAGTTCCTTGAACTTTGTTCATGCTCACGGAAACTTTGTGAATCTTAATTACAGAAACTTTTCAACAAAAATAATTATCCCCTTGTACAATTCCGTTGTATTATAAAAATAATGTGCCAAGGTTTGCCTTTAGGATGTTTACATTTGCTTGATGGTTTGTACGGTGCAGGACAGAAACTTTGGCTGTAGTGCATGAGTTTACATTTTTAGCTGGAACGTCAAATGGTTATGATTCTTTTTTCACTATATTTGTATACAAATTTTTTATTTTCCCTAATTTTGGCAGAAATTTTCAAGTATCAAAAGTATGGTGAATGTTCAGATTATTACAGATTGTTCTGTTTTAGACAGATTCTGTTTTTGATGTATAGTTTGCTTGTTTTGATGAAACTATCGATTTATATCAGTGGATTAAGCCATGGAAAAGTTATATTACAGTAGACACAATGCAAAAACAAAATATGAATTGTTTTGCAACAGTACTTAGAGTAGTGATTTGCTTTATTATACTAACGGATCTTACCGAGTTTTCTGTTGAAGTTTTGTGTGGATGAAGTGTTCGATGATCGAGAAGGTCTCGATGTGAGAAGAAAGAATAGAGGCAAGAGCTCAAGCTTGGGGATGCCCGAGGCACCCCAAGTAAATATTCAAGGAGACTCAAGCGTCTAAGCTTGGGGATGCCCCGGAAGGCATCCCCTCTTTCTTCAACAAGTATCGGTAAGTTTTCGGATTCGTTTCATTCATGCGATATGTGCAATCTTGGAGCGTCTTTTGCATTTAGTCTTCATCTTTATTTTATGCACCATGCTGGTATGAGATAGTCCTTGGTTGATTTATAGAATGCTCTATGCACTTCACTTATATCTTTTGAGTATGGCTTTATAGAATGCTTCACGTGCTTCACTTATATCATTTGAAGTTTGGATTGCCTGTTTCCTTCACTTAAACAACCGCCATTTATAGAATGCTCTTTTGCTTCACTTATATTTGTTAGAGCGTGGGAATATCTTTTGTAGAAAGAATTAAACACTCTTGCTTCACTTATATCTATTTAGAGAGATGACAGGAACTGGTCATTCACATGGTTAGTCATAAAATCCTACATAAAACTTGTAGATCACTGAATATGATATGTTTGATTCCTTGCAATAATTTTGCGATATAAAGATGGTGATATTAGAGTCTGCTACCTCTTTTAGCACTGCGGTGGTTTTCCCCGAAGAGGAAGGGATGATGCAGCAAAGTAGCGTAAGTATTTCCCTCAGTTTTTGAGAACCAAGGTATCAATCCAGTAGGAGGCTACGCGCGAGTCCCTCATACCTGCACAAAACAAATAAATCCTCGCAACCAACGCAAATAGGGGTTGTCAATCCCTATAGGGCCACTTACGAGAGTGAGATCTGATAGATATGATAAGATAATATTTTTGGTATTTTTATGATAAAGATGCAAAGTAAAATAAAGGCAACGTAAATAGCAAAGTAAATAACTAAGTAGTAGGAGATTAATATGATAAAGATAGACCCGGGGCCATAGGTTTCACTAGTGGCTTCTCTCGAGAGCATAAGTATTCTACGGTGGGTGAAAAAATTACTGTTGAGTAATTGACAGAATTGAGCATAGTTATGAGAATATCTAGGTATGATCATGTATATAGGCATCACGTCCGAGACAAGTGGACCGACTCCTGCCTACATCTACTACTATTACTCCACTCATCGACCGCTATCCAGCATGCATCTAGAGTATTAAGTTAAAAACAAAGTAACTCCTTAAGCAAGATGACATGATGTAGAGGGATAGACTCATGCAATATGAAGAAAACCCCATCTTGTTATCCTCGATGGCAACAATACAATACGTGCCTTGCTGCCCTTACTGTCACCGGGAAAGGACACCGCAAGATTGAACCCAAAGCTAAGCACTTCTCCCATTGCAAGAAAGATCAATCTAGTAGGCCAAACCAGACTGATAACTCGAAGAGACTTGCAAAGATAACCAATCATACATAAAAGAATTCAGAGAAGATTCAAATATTATTCATAGATAGACTTGATCATAAACCCACAATTCATCGGTCTCAACAAACACACCGTAAAAAGAAGATTACATCGAATAGATCTCCACAAGAGAGGGGGAGAATATTGTATTGAGATCCAAAAAGAGAGAAGAAGCCATCTAGCTACTAACTATGGACCCGTAGGTCTGAAGTAAACTACTCACACTTCATCGGAGGGGCTATGGTGTTGATGTAGAAGCCCTCCATGATTGATGCCCCCTCCGGCGGAGCTCCGAAACAGGCCCCAAGATGGGATCTCGTGGATACAGAAAGTTACGGCAGTGGAATTAGGGTTTTGGCTCATGTTCTGATCGTTTGGAGGTACGTGGATATATATAGGAGGAAGAAGTACGTCGGTGGAGCAACAGGGGGCCCACGAGGGTGGAGGGCGCGCCTGGGGGGGCAGGCGCGCCCCCTACCTCATGGCCTCCTGTTAGTTGGCTTGACGTAGGGTCCAAGTCTCCTAAGTTGTATTCGGTGAGAGAATCACGTTCCCAAAGGTTTCATTCCGTTTGGACTCCGTTTGATATTCCTTTTCTTCGAAACCCTAAACAGGCAAAAACAGCAATTCTGGGCTGGGCCTCCGGTTAATAGGTTAGTCCCAAAAATAATATAAAAGTGGATAATAAAGCCCAATAATGTCCAAAACAGTAGATAATATAGCATGGAGCAATCAAAAATTATAGATACGTTGGAGACGTATCAAGCATCCCCAAGCTTAATTCCCGCTCGTCCTCGAGTAGGTAAATGATAAAAACAGAATTTTTGATGCAGAGTGCTACTTGGCATAATTTTAGTGTAATTCTTCTTAATTGTGGTATGAATATTCAGATCCGAAAGACTCAAGACAAAAGTTCGTATTGAAATAAAAATGATAATACTTCAAGCATACTAACTAAGCAATTATGTCTTCTCAAAATAACATGGCCAAAGAAAGTTCATCCCTACAAAATCATATGGTTTAGTCATGTTTCATTTTCGTCACACAAGAATGCATCATCATGCACAACCCCGATGACAATCCAAGCAATTGTTTCATACTTTAGTAATCTCAAACCTATAAACTTTCACGCAATATATGAGCGCGAGCCATGGACATAGCACTATAGGTGGAATAGAATATAATGAGGGGGTTATGTGGAGAAGAAAAAAAAGGAGGAAGTCTCACATCAACGAGGCTAATCAATGGGCTATGGAGATGCCCACCGATTGATGTTAATGCAAGGAGTAGGGATTGCCATGCAACGGATGCACTAGAGCTATAAATGTATGAAAGCTCAACAAAAGAAACTAGTGGGTGTGCATCCAACTTGCTTGCTCATGAAGTCCTAGGGCACTTGAGGAGGCCCATTGTTGGAATATACAAGCTAAGTTCTATAATGAAAAATTCCCACTAGTATATGAAAGTGATAACATGAGAGACTCTCTATTATGAAGATTATGGTGCTACTTTGAAGCACAAGTGTGGCAAAGAATAGTAACATTGTCCCTTCTCTTTTTTCTCATTTTTTCTTTCTTTTTTTGGGCCTTTTCTCTTTTTTATGGCCTTTCTCTTTTTTGGGGGGCCTTCTCTTTTTTATGGCATTCCCCCTTTTTTTATTCCTCACTTGGGACAATGCTCTAGAAAATGATGATCATCACACTTCTATTTATTTACAACTCAATGATTACAACTCGATACTAGAACAAAGATGACTCTATATGAATGCCTCCGGCGGTGTACCAGGATATGCAACGAACCAAGAGTGACATCTATGAAAGAATTATGAACGGTGGCTTTGCCACAAATACTATGTCAACTACATGATCATGCTAAGAAATATGACAATGATGAATGTGTCATGATGAACGAAATGATGGAAAGTTGCATGGCAATATATCTCGAAATGACTATGGAAATGCCATAATAGGTAGGTATGGTGTCTGTTTTGAGGAAGATATAAGGAGGTTTATGTGTGAAAGAGCGTATCATATCACGGGGTTTGGATGCATCGGCGAAGTTTGCGCCAACTCTCAATGTGAGAAAGGGCAACGCACGGTACCGAAGTGGCTAGCAAGGATGGAAGGGTGAGAGTGCGTATAATCCATGGACTCAACATTAGTCATAAAGAACTCACATACTTATTGCAAAAATCTACAAGTCATCAAAAACCTCGGTACTACGCGCATGCTCCTAGGGGGGTAGATTGGTAGGAAAAGACCATCGCTCGTCCCCGACCGCCACTCATAAGGAAGACAATCAAATAACACCTCATGTTTCAAATTTGTTGCATAACGTTTACCATACGTGCATGCTACGGGACTTGCAAACCTCAACACAAGTATTTCTCAATTTCACAACTACTCAACTAGCACGACTTTGATATTATTACCTCCATGTCTCAAAACAATCATCAAGCATCAAACTTCTCTTAGTATTCAACACACTCATAAGAAAGTTTTATTATTAATTTTGCATACCAATCATATTAGGATTTTAAGCAAATTAACATGCTATTAAGACTCTCAAAATAATCCAAGTGAAGCATGAGAGATCAATAGTTTCTATAAAAACAAATCCACCACCGTGCTCTAAAAGATATAAGTGAAGCACTAGAGCAAAATTATATAACTCAAAAGATATAAGCGAAGCACATAGAGTATTCTAACAAATTCCAAATCATGTATGGCTCTCTCAAAAGATGTGTACAGCAAGGATGATTGTGGTAAACTAATAAGCAAATACTCAAATCATACAATACGCTCCAAGTAAAACACATATCATGTGGTAAATAAAAATATAGCTCCAAGTAAAGTTATCGATAAAAGTAGACGAAAGAGGGGATGCCTTCCGGGGCATCCCCAAGCTTTGGCTTTTAGGTGTCCTTAGATTATCTTGGGGTGCCATGGGCATCCCAAAGCTTAGGCTCTTGCCACTCCTTGTTCCATAATCCATCAAATCTTTACCCAAAACTTGAAAACTTCACAACACAAAACATAATGTAGAAAATCTCGTGAGCTCCGTTAGCGAAAGAAAACAAAAGACCACTTCAAGGTACGGTAATGAACTCATTCTTTATTTATATGGGTGTTATACCTACTGTATTCCAACTTCTCTATTGTTTATAAACTAATTTACAAGCCATAGATTCATCAAAATAAGCAAACAACACACGCAAAACAGAATCTGTCAAAAACAGAACAGTCTGTAGTAATCTGTAGCTAGCGCAAGATCTGGAACCCCAAAAATTCTAAAATAAATTGCTGGACGTGAGGAATTTATCTATTAATCATCTGCAAAAAGAATTAACTAAATAGCACTTTCCAAATAAAAACGACATCAGTTCTCGTGAGCACTAAAGTTTCTGTTTTTTACAGCAAGTTCAAACAAGACTTTCCCCCAGTCTTCCCAACGGTTCTACTTGGCACAAACACTAACTAAACACAAAAAAACACAACCAAAACAGAGGCTAAATAATTTATTTATTACTAAGCAGGAGCAAAAAGCAAGGAATAAAAATAAAATTGGGTTGCCTCCCAACAAGCGCTATCGTTTAACGCCCCTAGCTAGGCATAACAAGCAAGAATAGATCTAGGTATTGCCATCTTTGGTTTTCAACTTTTTAGCGGAATGAAGTTTGAATCCGGGAGGTTCCTTACGTTTCCCTTCATATTCTGAAATTTTTAGATCTAACGAATCCAACCGCTTATTGCAAAGGGTAATCAACATATTCATGCGGTGAATATTTCCACTAATGTTCTTAAGAGGTTCAAGAGATTTCTGCAAGATTTTAGTAACTTCACAAAAAATTTCAAAAACTTGTGTCTCTTCCTGGGTAGGATGAGGCCCCTTTTGTTGTGGTAGTTCTCCCACTATACCTTCTATAATTTCAAGTGCAATATGGGGATCGATTTCAATAAAATTGCCTTTGGCAACGCAATCCAAGAGTTGTCTATGAGACATATTTAATCCAACATAAAAATTGCGAAGCAATATTCTCAGATTTATTTCAGAGGTACAATTACTATGAGATTCCATTATTCTCAACCAGGCATCTTTTAAGTTTTCTCCTAACCTTTGTTTAAAGTGAAAGATTTCGAACTCAGGGGTCAACGGAGACGATAAGGGACTAGCAATAACGACAAGCAAGCAAACTAACACACAAGCAGACAAAAAGCAAGTGGGCAAAAAGGGGAAATAGAGAAAGAGAGGGAGGATAGAGAGAGAGAGGGCAAATAAAACGGCAAGGGTGAATTGGGGGGGGAGAGGAAAACGAGAGGCAAATGGCAAATAATGTAATGCGGGAGATAAGGTTATGTGATGGGTACTTGGTATGTTGACTTTTGCGTAGACCTCCCCGACAACGGCACCAGAAATCCTTCTTGCTACCTCTTTTAGCACTGCGTTGGTTTTCCCCGAAGAGGAAGGGATGATGCAGCAAAGTAGCGTAAGTATTTCCCTCAGTTTTTTAGAACCAAGGTATCAATCCAGTAGGAGGCTACGCGCGAGTCCCTCATACCTGCACAAAACAAATAAATCCTCGCAACCAACGCAAATAGTGGTTTTCAATCCCTATAGGGCCACTTACGAGAGTGAGATCTGATAGATATGATAAGATAATATTTTTGGTATTTTTATGATAAAGATGCAAAGTAAAATAAAGGCAACGTAAATAGCAAAGTAAATAACTAAGTAGTAGGAGATTAATATGATAAAGATAGACCCGGGGGCCATAGGTTTCACTAGTGGCTTCTCTCGAGAGCATAAGTATTCTACGGTGGGTGAACAAATTACTGTTGAGCAATTGACAGAATTGAGCATAGTTATGAGAATATCTAGGTATGATCATGTATATAGGCATCACGTCCGAGACAAGTAGACCGACTCCTGCCTGCATCTACTACTATTACTCCACTCATCGATCGCTATCCAGCATGCATCTAGAGTATTAAGTTAAAAACAGAGTAACGCCTTAAGCAAGATGACATGATGTAGAGGGATAGACTCATGCAATATGAAGAAAACCCCATCTTGTTATCCTCGATGGCAACAATACAATATGTGCCTTGCTGCCCTTACTGTCACCGGGAAAGGACACCACAAGATTGAACCCAAAGCTAAGCACTTCTCCCATTGCAAGAAAGATCAATCTAGTAGGCCAAACCAAACTGATAATTCGAAGAGACTTGCAAAGATAACCATCATACATAAAATAATTCGGAGAAGATTCAAATATTATTCATAGATAGACTTGATCATAAACCCACAATTCATCGGTCTCAACAAACACACCGCAAAAAGAAGATTACATCGAATAGATCCCCACAAGAGAGGGGGAGAACATTGTATTGAGATCCAAAAAGAGAGAAGAAGCCATCTAGCTACTAACTATGGACCCATAGGTCTGAAGTAAACTACTCACACTTCATCGGAGGGGCTATGGTGTTGATGTAGAAGCCCTCCGTGATTGATGCCCCCTCTGGCGGAGCTCCGGAATAGGCCCCAAGATGTGATCTCGTGGATACATAAAGTTATGGCGGTGGAATTAGGGTTTTGGCTCCTATTCTGATCATTTGGGGGTACGTGGATATATATAGGAGGAGGAAGTACGTCGGTGGAGCAACTGGGGGGCCACGAGGGTGGAGGGCATGCCTGGGGGGGGCAGGCGCGCCCCCTACCTCGTGGCCTCCTGTTAGTTGGCTTGACATAGGGTCCAAGTCTCCTGAGTTGGATTCAGTGAGAAAATCACGTTCCCGAAGGTTTCATTCCGTTTGGACTCCGTTTGATATTCCTTTTCTTCAAAACGCTAAAACAGGCAAAAAACAACAATTCTGGGCTGGGCCTCCGGTTAATAGGTTAGTCCCAAAAATAATATAAAAGTGGATAATAAAGCCCAATAATGTCCAAAACAGTAGATAATATAGCATGGAGCAATAAAAAATTATAGATACGTTGGAGACGTATCAGAGTCATGCTAGTGGGTAGTTGTGGATTAGTAGAAATACTTGTGTTGAGGTTTGTGATTCCCGTAGCATGCACGTATGGTGAACCGTTATGTAACGAAGTCGGAGCATGAGGTATTTATTGATTGTCTTCCTTATGAGTGGCGGTCGGGGACGAGTGATGGTCTTTTCCTACCAATCTATCCCCCTAGGGGCATGCGTAGTAGTACTTTGCTTCGAGGGCTAATAAACTTTTGCAATAAGTACGTGAGTTCTTTATGACTAATGTTGCGTCCATGGATTGTACGCACTCTCACCCTTCCACCATTGCTAGCCTCTCTAGTACCGCGTAACTTTCACCGGTATCATAAACCCACCATATACCTTCCTCAAAACAGCCACCATACCAACCTATCATGGCATTCCCATAAACATTTCGAGATATATGCAACTTTCATCATCATCGTATACATGACTTGAGCATTCATTTTCATATTGCTTTGCATGATCATAAGATAGCTATCATGATGTTTTCATGGCTTGTCCGTTTTTTGATGCCATTGCTATGTTAGATCATTGCAAATCCCGGTACACCGCCGGAGGCATTCCTATAGAGTCACATCTTTGTTCTAGTATCGAGTTGTAATATTGAGTTATAAGTAAATAAAAGTGTGATGATCATCATTATTAGAGCATTGCCCCAAGAAAAAAGAGAGAGGCCAAAGAAGCCCACACAAAAAGAAGGGGCAATGTTACTATCCTTTTACCACACTTGTGCTTCAAAGTAGCACCACGTTCTTCATATAGAGAGTCTCTTGAGTTATCACTTTCATATACTAGTGGGAATTTTTCATTATAGAACTTGGCTTGTATATTCCAATGATGGGCTTCCTCAAATTCCCTAGGTCTTCATGAGCAAGCAAGTTGGATGCACACCCACTTAGTTTCAGTTTGAGCTTTCATATACTTATAGCACTAGTGCACCTGTTGCATGGCAATCCCTACTCACTCACATTGATATCTATTGATGGGCATCTCCATAGCCCGTTGATATGGCTAGTTGATGTGAGACTATCTTCTCCTTTTTGTCTTCTCCACAACCACCATTCTATTCCACCTACAGTGCTATATCCATGGCTCACGCTCATGTATTGCGTGAGGGTTGAAAATGCTGAAGCGCGTTAAAAAGTATGAACCAATTGCTTGGCTTGTCATCGGGGTTGTGCATGATGTGAATATTTTGTGTGGTGAAGATGGAGCATAGCCAGACTATATGATTTTGTAGGGATAACTTTCTTTGGCCTTGTTATTTTGAAAAGACATGATTGCTTTATTAGTGGGCTTGAAGTATTATTGTTTTTATGTCAAATGATAGACTATTGCTTTGAATCACTCGTGTCTTAATATTCATGCCATGATTAGATATGTGATCAAGATTATGCTAGGTAGCATTCCACATCAAAAATTATCTTTTTTATCATTTACCTACTCGAGGACGAGCAGGAATTCAGCTTGGGGATGCTGATACATCTCCGTCGTATCTATAATTTTTGATTGTTCCATGCCAATATTCTACAACTTTCATATACTTTTGGAAACTTTTTATATTATTTTTGGGACTAACATATTGATCCAGTTCCCAGTGCCAGTTCCTGTTTGTTGCACGTTTTATGTTTCACACCATATCAAACGGAATCGAAATGGGATAAAAACGGACGGAGAATATTTTCGGAATATTTGGAGAATTCCAGAAGAAAAATCCACGCGAGACGGTGCCCGAGATGGCCACGAGGTAGGGGGCACGCCCAGGCGCGCCCCTGACCCTTGTGGGCCACCCATAAGGCGGTTGATGCCCTTCTTAGGTCGCAAGAAAGCTAATGTTTGGTAAAAAATCATGGTGAAGGTTTCGGTCCAATCAGAGTTACGGATCTCCATATATATACGAAACGGTGAAAGGGCAACAGAAGAGAACGTAGAAACAGAGAGAGACATATCCAATCTCGGAGGGGCTCTCACCCCTCCCATGCCATGGAGGCCAAGGACCAGAGGGGAAACCCTTCTCCCATCTAGGGAGGAGGTCAAGGAAGAAGAAGACGAAGGGGCCCCCTCTCCCCTTCTCTTCTGGTGGCGCCGCTGTGGACATCATCATCATCACCGCGATCTACACCAACACCTCCGCCATCTTCGCCAACATCTCCATCACCTTTCGCCCTCTATCTACAGCGGTCCACTCTCCCGCAACCCGATGTACCCTCTACTTGAACATGGCGCTTTATGCTTCATATTATTATCCAAAGATGTGTTGCCATCCTATGATGTCTGAGTAGATTTTTGTTGTCCTATCGGTGGTTGATGAATTGCTATGATTGATTTAATTTGCTTGTGGTTAGGTTGCTGTCCTTTGGTGCCCATCATATGAGCGCGTGCGTGGATCACACCATAGGGTTAGTTGTATGTTGATAGGACTATGTATTGGAGGGCAAGGGGACACAAGCTTCAGCCTAGCATAGAAATTGATGTATACAGGATTGAAGGGGGACCAATATATCTTAATGCTATGGTTGGGTTTTACCTTAATGAACGTTAGTAGTTGTGGATGCTTGCTAATAGTTCCAATCATAAGTGCATAGAATTCCAAGTAAGGGATGACATGCTAGCAGTGGCCTCTCCCACATGAAACTTGCTATCGGTCTAGTAAAGTAGTCAATTGCTTAGGGGCAATTTCACAACTCCTACGACCACTTTTCCACACTCGCTATATTTACTTTGTTGCTTCTTTACTTACAACAGCCCCTACTTTTTATTTACGTACTCTTTAATATCTTGCAAGTCTATCCAACAACACCTACAAAGTACTTCTAGTTTATACTTGTTCTAGGTAAAGCGAACGTCAAGCGTGCGTAGAGTTGTTTCGGTGGTCGATAGAACTCGAGGGAATATTTGTTCTGCCTTTAGCTCCTCGTTGGGTTCGACACTCTTACATATCGAAAACTGTTGTGATCCCCTATACTTGTGGGTTATCAATCAACAAGTTGGGCTCGTGGGTATTATATTCTCTGCCATTATATACACAGGTCCGGATATACTTACTTCGTCCGAAGACTATTCTGGAATTCGAAAGGAGGGAACCCTCCTTGCAATGCCAAAGAAAAAATCTGCGCGTCGGACTCCTCGTCATTGAAGCCAGGTTCAAGGGCTACTGAGGGAGTCCTGGACTAAGGGGTCCTCGGGCATTCGGCCTGTTATCTATGGGCCGGACAGATGGGCTGTGAGGACATGAAGGCCGAAGACTTCACCGTGTCCGGATTGGACTCTACTTGGCGTGGAAGGCAAGCTTGGCGATCAAAGATTCCTTCTCATGTAACCGACTCCATGTAAACCCTAGATCCCCTCGATGTCTATATAAACCAAAGGGGATAGTCCGAAAAGGACACCACATATACTCATTATCGTACCCATATAGTCTAGACTTCTAGGGTTTAGACATTACGATCTCGTGGTAGATCCACTCTTGTAACACTCATATTCATCAATATCAATCGAGCAGGACGTAGGGTTTTTACCTCAATTGAGAGGGCCCGAACCTAGGTAAACATTGTGTCCCCCGTCTCCTGTTACCATCGATCCTAGATGCACAGTTCGGGACCCCCTACCTGAGATCCGCCGGTTTTGACACCGACAACACCCACAGTCCCTGCTGCTATACATACTGGACCAATTACTAGAGCTCGCGCATGCCAATTAAATTACCAGGTACTTTTGTTTCTTGGTAACGATTCTAATGTTCATGAGAATATGATGTTGCATAAATTGGATACATTTGTTTTGCTTACAAATGAAGGGCCTAGCTTGGACAAGAAAGATGAACCTTGGATCGAGTTCAAGCATGGAGATGATGGCGTGCGCAAGGGGAACAAGAACGGAGTTACAAGTGATGATTCCAGGACTTTGAAGCCACCATAATGAGTGCATGAAGCCTTGGACGAAATATACAAGATGACACTTCATAAATTTGGTCCAGAGGCTATCCTAGGTGCTGCATCACCTTATTTTTGGGCCAGGCCCATGTAATTTTGAAATACTTGATTATAGGCTGTTTTAGAGTCTGTATGTGTGGGGAAACAAGAGTTAGGGTTGGTTTCGGACCCCTCCTTCAAGGGCCACGAAATTCCCCCTCTCTCCTCCATATATACAGCCCTTAGGGCATCGTTTAGACTTTGGATTTTGTTTAGATTAAAAGTTCGCCATAGCTACAACTTCGCGTACTTCGTTTGTGTTCAACGACCAGACCAAGATGTCACAGAACCCCACCTTTGATCAACAAAGATTTCCTCTTATATTCGCAATATCCATATTGCAATCTTAGTTTCTTGCTTGTTCTTCGTTTGCCTACAAGAAATAGACGTTCGTGGTCAGGTTGATCGTGCTCCGGCATGGTCAATAACCTCTCGGAGTTGGTTTAGCGATTGCTAAGGCGCGACATCCTCGCACGTTCATAGTCGGGTCGTCAAAGTCGACTTCCAACAAAACGATAGCCACCATATCATCGCAAGACGGGACACCTTTGCCTCTATCAGCTCACGCGGTGACCACCTCTCTAGCATGCCATGGACGTGCGCTGGATGGTTTCTTGCTCGGGCCCCTCCCCCTCTCGCCATCTTCGCACGCGTGAGCATGTTCGGCAGCTAGCCCGCATCGTCGTCGTCCACCTGGAGCCATACCCCCCTCCATAAGCCCCTCCGTCAGCACTCGTCGCCGCGCGTCCACGGGCGCGCTGTGGCCGGCCGAGCATTCAAGGCGTTTGGTTTCTTTCTCCCCTATGCCCTCGGCCCCTCCTGCCCTATGCACCTCTATAGCTCATCCGCACTTCCCCTCGCCATGTTCCCGTGCTCGCCTGTGCTCGCTAAGCCTCGCCAGAGCTTTGGCCAAGCTCGAGCGGCGGCACTCGACCACAGCGTCCCTCGTCCGGCTATATATAGCCGTCCCCGATCGCTCCCGAGCTCACCAACCGCTCCCCCTCACTCCACTACTCCTCCCCAGCCCATACAATTGCCTCCAGAGCCTCTCCTCGCTGCCCTATGCCGCCATGGCCGCCGGCCATGCTCGGCTAAACTCACTCGAGCCCGAGCCCCTCTCTCCATACCACCACCACCAGTAGCTGACCCAGACCCTGGAGAACCTCTCCCACCCTTATTTTCCTCACCAGAGCCAACGTGCCCAGGCACCCAGGTTCGGCCGCCGCCATCGCCCTCGGTCGCCACTAGACGTTGTCGTTCTGCTCCACCCTGTTACTGCTGCGGGGTCCAGGAGGATGCAACACTTCTCCCCGCACTCGCCGGTGCCATCACTCCAGCGGGAGTTGGCTGGAGTTGGCCGAGCCGGCGCTGGCCTTGCTGTTGCCTCGCCCCATCCTCTGCTCCATGGGCGGGCAAGCGGTTGAAGACGATGACCCCCACCCCTGCTCGTGGGCCTCGCCTGTCGGCCTCTATGCGCTGACCTGGCCGGCCCGCTGATGTGGATAAGTGGCCGCGTCTTTCCGAGGATGCGCTTTCCCTTAACCGAAAGCTTATTCCATTTCTTCTTTGGGCAAGAATATGTTTTCCTCTCTGGAAAACGTATTCTCAGAAAAGACGCGTTCTGTTTTTCCTGCTGAGGGCCTGTTTGTGATGATTTTATTACACATAGGTCCCTGACAGAAAAACCCTTATATCTTTTTACTCCCAACTCCAAATGAGGTGATTCCAAAGACCACTTGTTCGTTTCGCCAAGCCCTTTCTGTTGATATCATTTTCACCTTGTGTTACCATTCTGAAAATGACTATTTCTCCCTTGCACTAAATCAGCCCCCTCCCAGAGAGAACATTTTCCGGTGATTCTTTCCGTGAGCTTCTCGCACTTCTTCCCGGTGATTTCTTCCACCCTAGGCAAGCCACAACAACCACTTGCATGATAGTCATGCAGTAGCCAAGACTTTCAACTTGAATGTTTAATAAATGTTTGCTTGTTTGGATACGGTTATCATTGTTTCGGTAATGCTTAGAGATCTGTGTTCACTTTCATGCTATGCCCTTCTGCATCTTGTTGTCTTGCACTTATCACTAGTATTATTGTTATATGTCATGCTTGGTAATAGTAGCAGTGTTTTATTTCGGATGCATGTTTATGATCTGTTATCTAGTGTCGTAGCTATGCATGTTACTTTGTATCCAGTTGGTTATATGCGTATTTGATAGTATTCTGGATGAGTTCTTTCATGGTATTTATTTATGATGCTTGTGGTCATGGTATAATCATGTGTAATGTTATGTCCGTCAGTTTGCCATGCTCATTTTGTTAATGTTTCATTATGGTTATGCTCGATGATTATGTTGCACTACCTGCATGCTTATGTTGATATCATGCTCATGCATTGTAATTACATCCTGTCATTTTATCATGGCTCAGCTTATTGCATTCAAGTTTAATTGGACTTAATTGAACTTGAACAACTGTTGGCTAAGTCATGGTGCCACCATATCGAGCTGACCAGTGCAACCACACTTGCCTTTATGGGAGGGTCCTAACTGGGCATATTGGCGTGCCTCTTGCCAGTGCCTCCCACAAG
Source organism: Triticum urartu (assembly GCF_003073215.2). NCBI lineage: Eukaryota > Viridiplantae > Streptophyta > Magnoliopsida > Poales > Poaceae > Triticum > Triticum urartu. Next base: position 303,420,053 of record NC_053028.1, read on the forward strand.
GGAAGGTTATGGGCGCGCGCTACCCTAATCAGGTAGGCGGACATAGGCCTTATGTTCCTGTAGTTGTTGTAGCCGTCTTGTCCCCATTTGGGACCGTTTATTGTTTTACCACGACGGTGGCCGTTGGTGTCTTTGGTAGGCACGGGGCCACCCAAGACTTAGCCCAGTGGGGAGTGAGTCGGAGTGGCCGGGAGAGTGTCATGGCAGTAGGACGGTTTTGTAGGAACGCCGTTGGTCCACCCGAATGGGAGTGCGAGGCCATGGGTTCCGTGGTGTGGGTAAAGTGCGCTACCTCTACAGAGTGTGTATTAAATCTATCGATAGCCGTGCTCGCGGATAAGGGTCTAGTTTGTGTCGGTCACACTATGGGTCAATAGTAATAATAATAATGTGCTTAATAACAACCCTGGTTCGATGATGACATAAGTTGGTTATGTGATCCATGAATGATCACCGTTTGGTGACGAGGTAACCCGTTGAGCCTAGAGTGGTTTCGTTTATGATCCGTGAATGATCACCGTGGTATCGAGGATACCAAGTTGATGGGTATTCGTGATGTTGTGCGAGAATCGTGGGTAAAGATGAAGCTCCTTGTGGTCATTTAACGATTACTGCGGTATTGTTTATACCAAGATTGATTTGATCCTAAGATGATCATGTGATGTCCGAGGTTCATAAGTGATGCATGTGATGATTACGAGGTAACCCGAGCAAAATAAAAGGTGCATATAGTGTCCTCATGTTGCATGCTAGTATCGTCATATTTAAATGTTCATGCCATGCGATTATGGTTCTAGCTGTATCATGTTCATGTTGTTCATGCCATGTTATCCTGATGATCTCATGATAATTCTTGCTTAACCTGTAATTGCCATGCTGTTGTTTGTCTTAAATGCTTCTGGTTATTGTGAGCTTGCAAGTACATTCAATGTACTGACCTGGCGTGTCATGCCAGTTTGCAGGTCATGCCATGATTGCTTGATTGCTTGTCGTGGGTTCCGTTCGTGCGAGCTAGGATAAGCGTTCCAGCTAGAGTCCCTGCGGAGTGGAGTTCACCACCATCGTCCTTGTTCCGCTGTTAGTAGTTGTTCCGCTGCCTCGACTTGTTCTGCTGCTTGCATAGAGCGAATGAGGATGGCATAGTGTCTCTGTGCCGATGTTATTCGTTGTAATATCGGAGACCTTGTAATCATATTCGTGTAATAATAGAAAGTTGGTTTGTTCTATGTTGAGCAGTGTCCTATTCCAGAAGACTTCTCCTCGATCTCTGGGCTAGAATACAGGGTGTTCCAGTTTCTCGGAGCCGGGGTGCCACAATTGTAATGTTTGATAACACATAAGGTGTTCGTCCGGTATTCGGGAGTTGCATAATCTCATAGTCAGAGGAATATATATATATAAGTCATGAAGAAAGCAATAGCAATAAAACATAACGATCATTATGTTAAGCTAATGGAAGGGTCTTGTCCATCACATCATTCTCTATTGATGTGATCCCGTTCATCAAATGACAACACATGTCTATGGTCAGGAAACTTAACCATCTTTGATTAACGAGCTAGTCAAGTAGAGGCATACTAGGGACACTCTGTTTTGTCTATGTACACACACATGTACTATGTTTCCGGTTAATACAATTCTATCATGAATAATAAACATTTATCATGATATAAGGAAATATAAATAACAACTTTATTATTGCCTCTAGGGCATATTTCCTTCAACAATATGATGCGCGATCATGACATGGCAATATGATATTGGTTGAGCTAATGCAACAAGCAACCAGATTGGATGAAGTTGTTTTGAACCAAAGGTTCAAATTCAAACTCCATTTGTGGTTATTTAAATGACATTCATTTGATTTGTCCTAAACAGTAGCCAAAGATTGTTCTAACATGCATGATAATGGTACAGATGGAGAGATTGAATTGTTCTGATAATTTCTCATATATAAATTATTTTCATTTGAGCTATAGATTATTTTCTATGATTTTAGAAGTTTTACACATTTTCTGGAATTTTCCTAGTTATTTAAATTAAACTAAATCCAAAAAATGACTTATTGCGTCACCATAGCATCACTGTGACGTCAGCAAGTCAAATGGGTCAGCCAGGTCAAATTTGACTGGTGGGACCCATGGGTCAGTGACCCAGGGCTAGTTAGGGTCGCTGACACATGAGGCCAGTCAAGGGCCACATCAGCAAGGTCAACACTAATGCGTGGGGCCACTGTGATTTAATTAAACTAAACAGAAATTAACTATGGTTAATTAAGGCGTGGGGCCCATATGTGAGTGACTAGTGGGGGATTAGCGTGGTCATTCGTGCTAATTCGAGTTTAGCCAGAGTTAGGCCGCCGGCGAGGTGCCGCGACAATGAAGGGCTGCGGGTTTCGCCCTCCGGCGACCAAGCGCCGCGCGGAAAGGCTCTATGGGTTGCAAGCACTCCCTCGCATCCAACGGTGCAAGCGGTGCGACCTGAAGTGGATGGAAATAGCATCGTCGGTGAGGTATGCGGCAGCCGGAGCTCGGGCATCAGCGGGTTAGGCGCTACGGTGCATCTTAGGTCGAGCTGGTGTGGTCTGCGGCTTCCTGGGGAGGCACTGAGCACGCATATGTGCTCAGGTGCGACGCGTGGTTGCTCTAGCCATGGAGGTGAAGACGGCCGGCGGCGGGATCTCTCAGGCGCGTTGGCTAGCAGGGGTTAGAGGAGGGTATTGTCAACGGGATTAGGGGGAATAACTGGGGGCTCACAGCATATCCGATGGCGGCGTCATCGAGGTCGGGGATGGACGGGTTACTGCGAATCGACGGAATCGAGTGCAAGTGACGAAGATCGAAGACGATGGCAGGGACAACGATGCCGGGTGTCCGACAATGCTTGGCTCGGTGAGGAGGTCGAGGATGAAACAGCGGAGCATACTGGCGCATCGGCAAGGCGTGTGGTAGCTGGTGGCTGTGGCGATGCTCGTCGGCATTCTTGGGCGCCCATGAACATAGAGAGGGGAGGGATTAGAGGGGAATGAGATCGAGGGGGAGTGGGAGGGGGTCAGGGGTGTCTTGGCGTTTGGGGCCGTCTCCAGCAGCGAGCAAGCAGGTAGGAGGTGGCCTCGCGCGTGCGGGCGTGCCGCGGGCATGCGCCCTCGCCTACTGGCGCGAGGTGGAAGATGACGAGGGAGCCCTGGTGGGCTTGGCAGCCAGCTGGGCCGGCTACAGGTAAGGCCCAGGTGAGTTTCTCTCTCTGGTTTCTATTTTGTTTCTCTTTTTTTATTTTTGCAATTTGTTTGTGATTTAGTTTTAAAACCAAATCAATTTTATAGATCTTGAAAATATTTTTGGGCAGTAACTGAATTGCATTAGAGGCCCTCAAAAAGTTTCAAAATATTTGGAGCTACCAAATATTTTATAGGAATTAATAGGTCCAATTCAAATACAATATGAGTTAATTCAAAAATCCAGAAATCTCCTAGAAATATGTGCACCATTTTTGGCAGAGGGTATGGACCAATTCAAAAATGATGAACTTTTGTGAAGAGCATTTTGGGTTCATTGAAATCATTTTCAGTTGATCTTGGTATTTTCAGGGGGGTGGGGTTTGTTGATCCCCATTTCAATTTTCAAATAATTTAAACATGATGCATGGATGCATATCAATGACAAGCAAAGGCCAAGCTAGGGTTGTGACATAGGATAACTTAGCTTGGCGAGCTCGCGGTCCACGGCGGTCCTCCTGTTATGAGGGCAAGTTTCCTATGGCCTTTGATCCTGGGCGTGTTCCCTACTCTTTAATAACAGGGTAAACCCCACTAGGGGCACGTGAAGGAACCGATGCCCATCATATCCCGAAAAAAGTGTCAGCGAAGCTGGGCTACACCCCTCTCCCTGTAATCCCCTGCGAGGTTTACAATCCTCTTTACTTGCCTACCATGACGCTCTATGTTCTCGGGACCCGGCTCTTGAGCAGAGCTCGGCCGCTGCTGGTATGCTAATTTGCGATGCCGTGGTCAAGGCCATGGGGTGGGGGCTCGGAAGCCAGTAGGAGCCCCTGAGGCGCGATGCTCAAGGGCCCCCTTTTAACGTGCAAGCGGTTTGCGCGGAAGAGAAACGGTGTACCTCCTGGAGGCGCTTAAGGGAGGCCTTACCCAGCGACACACGGCGTATGGGGTAGTTTTACTTAGCCTTTTACAAGCTGGAGTGGTGCTTAATCATGGTCGCGGATGAGGCGCTGGCTAGGCCACTCGAGGTCCTCTCTCCAGAGACTCCTACGCATTAAATAGCTGCAAAATACAAGGGGCGACTACGCTTGCTGGTCTGCCCGTCATCGTTTCGCGAGAAGACGAAGGCACTAAGGACCTGTGAGATGACATGCATGGGGCCGACCCGTGAGCCAGAGCTTAGTCTCTTAGATTTATCAGTGCTACAGGGACGGACCCAAGCACGGGCGCCATGACGGTAGCCCCCTCTCGTGGGACGCCCACTGGGTGGGCTAGCAACACGAGGAGGCCACAAAGGTGACTCCAAGGGCGGTAAGTCGTCAGGCACAATGTTAACAGCCATAGTAACTCAAGGAGGCATAACTGGTCAAAAATACGCTAATTGATATGACAGAGCTGGGGCAACCTCAACCTAAACAAACCAAAAAGTCACCTAGCACCATTGTTGTAGAAGCATCGAGGTAGCTGAAGAAAAGTGTACCGGAAGCTGCTCCTCACGAGCTGGACGAGTCCGGAGGCCTGGGGAGCTCGCGAGGCCCGCCGGGCTCGTGAGGGTCCAGAACCTCCTCCGAGATGACTGCCAGGCACCTAGCCTCGTGCGAGGCTGTAGCATGCTGCGCGAAGCACTGGTACGAGGCGCCTATGTTCAGCAAGGAAAACGGCATGAAGACGTAGTTGCAGGGATAACCACGGGACGGCCAGAAGAGGTCCTATGAAGTGGCCCTATTGAGGCCCGGGATGTTGACACGGACGCGTAGCTAGCCGCCCATGTCAGGGGCCACAGCTGCACTTGAAGGCCATGCGGGGCGACGCTCGCTGCGCATGGCCATTGCCTTCTGAAGCTCCTCGATTGCCTTGGTGATGAACTCTCGTGCACCTGGAGCCTCACGTCGTGTGCCTTGCTCGTGGGGGCACGCATCAAAGCATTCCTCCAAGTGGTGCCTACGCACCTCCCTCGTCGCTTCGGTTAGGTCAGAGGCTATTCAGACGGAAGCCCCCAAGCCTGTCTTGAGGGAAGTGTTGGGTGCGCCTTCCTATGCGGGAGGAAGGGGTGCCCCAGCAACGGGCGCGGAGCCTGAAGCACCATCGGCAGGCGCTCCTGCCTCTTGGCAACTCTTGAGGAGAAGCTGTTTCTTCTTCTTGGGGTGGCCTCGGGTTGTAGAACAGCATCTTCATCATCAGAGTTTTTGGCTGCTGCTGCCTTGTAGGGGCGCTTGAGTGAGCAGACTACATCCTTCTCATCGCAGGCGACCGTGATGATGCCGCCGCACCCTGGCATCTTGAGGATATTGTAGCCGTGGTGGGTTGCTTCCATGAACTTGGCGAGGGCAGGATGCCCAAGGATGTCATTGTACGGGAGGCCAATGTGGGCTTCGTCAAAGTCGATGAGCTCAGTGTGGTTGTTTTCACGTGTGCCAACGGTGATAGGCAGGCGTATCTACACCAGAGGTATGGTGGAGCCGTCGGTCACTCCTAAGAAGGGCTTGGTGGGTATGAGCTGGTCATAGGCACTTGGAGCGTCTCGAATGTTTCAACAGAGAGGACATTGAGCCCCGCGCTGCCGTCAATGAGGGTTTTGGTGATGACAACATTGCTGCTGGTGGGCGTTTAGAGCATGGGGAGCACACCTGAGGCGGCTGAACCCTTGAGGTGGTCCTTGGAGTTGACGATGATGGCGCACCACAACCACTTGAGGGGACACACACCCTCGAGCCTCGAGAGGGCTGCGTTCACTTCACGAGCAAACTGCTTGAAGATGCGATGTGAGGCTGGGGCCTGAGCACCACCTAGGATGCAGGCGATCGCACGAGGTTCCTGGACGCCCCCAGCCCCATCATCCTGCCGGTTGTCGTTGTTTCTCCTTGGCGGCAGTGGCAGCGGAGGGAGGCCGACATTGCCCGGAGGACGGGCCTCATGAGGCTGGACAGGCCAGGGCCCATCGCGAGGCTCATCACGCCAACGGTCTTCCCAGGGCTAGTCACGCCAATCCTGGCGAGGGTCGCGGTTGTCCTAGTGGCCTCCACCGGGGCCTCCCCCACGGCCGTAGCCACAGTCTTCATGGTCGGGGCGGTGGCCGAGGCGCCCGTCGCGGAGGGCCCTGAGCTCCTGGCAGTCGTTGGTGTTATGGCTGTGTGTGTTGTGGAAGATGTAGAATGGGCGGTTGCCCCTGGTGGGCTCATCTTGGTCACGACCGCGCTTCATCTCGGGCTCAACAGCCATCACGGTGGGGCCCTTGCGCTTTACCTCCTTAGCTTTGGCCTTCTTGTCTTCAGGGTCGGCCTCAGGAAGGTTCAGGAGGGAGAGGCGACCCTCCTCGGCCCTTGCGCACTTGTTTGCCAAGTTGAACATCTCCAAGGCCGAGCACATGTCCTCGTGGATGGCGAGCTCCTCTTTCATCTTGACGTCCCAGACGCAATCAGTGAACACTGAAATAATGGCCTCGTCCGACGCCGTCGGGATCTTGAGGTGAACGTTCATGAAGCGTTGTATGCACTTGTGCAAGGTCTCGCCCGGCTGCTGCTTCACGCACCGCAAGTCGCCCACCGCAGGAGCATAGTCGCGGGTGCCCTGGAAGTTCGCGATGAAACGCTCGTGAAGCTCGTCCCAGGAGGAGATCGATCCTTCTGAGAGGTGTAGGAGCCAGGAGCATGCGCCATCCTTGAGAGCGGGAACCAATTCGCAATGACCCTCTCATCACCGTTTGCCGCCTCAATGCTCAGCAAGTAGTGTCGGTGTTCTGGGAACCAGGGTACCCAGACTTGCCTGCCTGCATCCCATGGTGTGGCTCCATCAAAGGCCTGGTACAGCCCATCTTCAACACCTTCAAAACAAGACCCTCACGAGGGCCAAACCTCACAAGGGGGTGGCATCAAGACCTCCGGAGCGAGCCCCCCCCCCCCCCCGGGGGCTGCCACCTGAGGAGTGGAGATTTCTATGCAGGTTGAGGTGACGTAATCCATGATGACCAAGGCCAGGCGGGCGCCAGCGGGCGCAGGGGAGCAGGTTTCCTCTTTGGTGCTAAGGAGGCAAGCGCAGGCGCGGGGTCCCGGGGAATTTCCCAAAGGTTTCCATTCCGTTGTTACAAGACCAAGAGCACAAGCTCGAAAGGATAAGACCACCTTTCGTCAGGATAAGATGTACTACTTGTCCCCTTTCAAAATCAGCCCCTGTGGGATCCCTTCCCGCCTACGTTTTGGGGAAAGAGGACAAAGGCCACTATAAATATAGCTTAGCCACCACCATAGAATGGGAGAGCTCTTGCTGGATCAGTTCCACACCTCATCAGCTCACACTCACACCAGAGCAGACCCTGCGAGGTTGTTCTTCCCTTGTACTAGTCCATCCTCAGCCCCTTGTGAGGCTAATCCACACAAAGCAGGAGTAGGGTCTTACACCGTAAGGTGGACCGAACCTGGGTAAACTGTCGTGTCCATCTTCTTCCTTGTTCATCGAACTAGGCCACGGGATCGACAAACTGGTTGGCTGAAGAGGTTGAGTCCTTCGCACATGCCCCGGAATTTGAACCTTTCTTGGGTCTGCAGAGCACTGAATCTGACATTTGGCACGCCAGGTAGGGGCGTGTCCAAGCCTTTCTTCTGTCATTCGCTCCGCCGCCGTTCCATCATTTCCCATGGCTGATGCTCACCATGTCCGTGCCGAGCACTGGGCCACTCATGTCGCTCAGACGACACGTGTGGGCAACAGCGTGCCTCGCCACTCTGCCTCCTCGGTGGCCAACGCCGCTCTGCCTCCCCGGCGGCCTACGCCGCCACCAACCCTGTTGCCCGCGAACAACAGGACTCATTGCTGCCACCATCCATGCGGCGCAACGGCAGCACCGCGACTCCATCACCCACTCCGGTCACGGTGTCGTCCTCTCATGGCGAACACGTAGGCTGCGCTGCTCATGGCGTGCGAGATTATGCGCTATCGTCTGACCAATGACCTCTATGATGACTGGCTCGCCTGCAGCGCCGAGCTCGTCAACACCGCTGGCGAGGCCCCTAAACCGTCCCGCTCACCCCGTCCTCCGCCATCTCTGGTGGGTGACATGGCTCACGACTTGCCTCCTCCTTCTCCTCTGCACGGCATGGACCCTGAGCCGAGGCGCGAGGCACCTCAGGGCGATCCACCACGCAGGGCGCCAGTGCACAATGAAAAACGCTACAAGGTGGTGTAGCGGCCCCAAGGAGTAGGACGCGTGCTTCCAACACTGCTACGTCAAGACCATGTGCCGCAAGAGGCGGCGGCGCGCGATCGTCAAGATCATGCTCCCCCTCAGCGGCCGGCTCCCATGAGTGCGGCAGGTTGCCGTGCAATCACCCCGGAGCTGCGCCGCATCGTCTGGCCCGACAAGTTCAAGCTAGATCTGCCTCCACGCTAAGACGGCACCCCTAATCCCGCTGAGTTCCTCCATCTCTACGAGGTGAGTATCGAGGCGACGAATAGCAACGACAAAGTCATATCGAACTAGGTTCCCATGGCCCTCAAGTATGGCACGCGCTCGTGGCTCTTGAACCTTTCGGTGGGGTCGATCTCTTCCTGGGACAAGCTGCGTGAGCGCTTCATCGCCAACTTCCAGGGCACTCACGACTGCGCTCCCGCGGCAGGCGACCTGCGATGCATCAAGCAGGAGCCGAGTGAAACCTTGCACAAATACATACAACGCTTCACCAATGTTCGCCTCAAGATCCCTAAGGTGTCCGACATGGCCATCATTTCGGTGTTCACTGATGGCGTCCGGGATGTCAAGATGAAAGAAGAGCTCACCATACATGAAGATCTGTGTTCATCTGTGGAGATGTTCAACATGGCAACCTGGTGCACAAGGGCAGAGGAAGGTCACCTCTCCCTCCTAGAGGTCCCGGAGGCCGATCCTGAAGATAAGAAGGCAAGGTCAAAGACGTGAAGTGCAAGGGCACTGCTGTGCTAGAGGCCAAACCTAAGATGAAGCGCGACTTCAACCACGCTGAATCCTCCAAGGGTCGCCTCCCATTCTACGTCTTTCACCACATCCACAGTCACAACACCAACGACTGCCAGGAGCTCAGGGCAAACCGCGACGGGTGCCTTGGCCGCCGTGCCGAGCGCAACAATCGTGGGTATGACCGCAAAGGAGGCCGTGGTGGAGGCTGCTGGGACAACCACGACCCTTGCCAGGACTGGCATGACCAGCATCGTGAGGACCGCTGGTAGGGCCAGCCTCGCGATGGCCCGTGGAGAGACCATCCTCATGAGGACCGACCTCAGGGCAATGCCAGCCTCCCTCCGCTGCCACTGCCGCCAAGGAGGAACGACGACCACTGCCAAGACGATGGGGTTGGGGGCTTCCAAGAGCCTTGCTCCATTGTCTGCATCCTGGGTGGCGCTCTGGCCCTCGCCTCTCATCGCATCTTCAAGCAGTTCGCTCGGGAGGTGAACGCGGCCCTTCCCAAGATCGAGGCATCGTGTCCCCTTAGGTGGTCCAAGTACACCGTCACCTTTGACTCTATAGGCCAGCTCAAGTGCTCAGCTGCTGCTGGTGCACTCCCAATGCCCCGCTTGCCGACCATCAGCAATGTCCTCATCACCGAGACACTCATCGACGGTGGAGAGGGGCTCAACATCCTCTTTGTCAAGACGTTTGAGACGCTCTAGGTGCCCTACGACCAGCTCCTCCCCACCAAGCCATTCAGGGGAGTGACCGACGGCTCCACTATTCCCCTGGGACAGATTCACCTCCCTTTCACCTTCGGCAAGCGTGACAACTACCGCACCGAGCTCACTGACTTCGACATCGCCCACATTCTCCTCCCATACAATGCTATTCTCGGGTATCTGACCCTCGTCAAGTTCATGGTAGTGACTCACCATGGCTACACTATTCTCAAGATGCCAGGAATCGGTGGCATCATCACGGTCTCTTGCAACGAGAAGGATGTAGTGTTCTCCCTCGAGTCCGTCTACCAGGCCGCAGCAGTCGAGAACTCAGATGACGAGGGTGCCATCCGTCCTCCTGAGGCCATCCCCAAGAAGAAGAAGCAGCTCCTCCTCAGGGGCCGTTAGGAGGCTGGGGCATCTGATGATCATGCCTCAGGCCCCGCGCCCACTACTGGGGCGCCTTTCCCTCTCGCATAGGAAGGAGCGCCCGGCGCCCCTCTCAGGACGGACTCAAGGGCTCTCATCTAGAGGGCCTCTGACCTAACCAGCGTCACGAGGCGTTCGAGCACCATGTGGATGCGTGCTTCAAAGCGTGCTTCCGTGAGTAGGTCGTAGGTTGCCAGGCGCCAGGTACTCAGGAATTCATCACCAAGGCAATCGAAGAGCTTCAGGAGGGGCGAGCCATGTGCGGCGAGCGCCGCCCCGCACCACCCAGTGCACCCTAACATGGGTGGCGAGCTGTGTGTCTATGTCAACATCCCGGGCCTCAACAAGGCCGCTACTCAGGAGCTCTTCTGGCCGTCCCACAGCGGCCAGAGTGGGGGCTACCCCTGTAGCTATGTCTGCATGCCGTTCGACCTGCTAAACGCGGCTGCTTTGCACCAGCACTACATGCAGGGCATCCTGGCGGCTCACAAGGCCAGGCGCCAGGCAATCGTGACAGAAGAAGTGTCGGACCCTCGCGAGACTCCTGGACCTCCGGAGTCCCCTCGGACTCAGGAGCCGGACGACTCATGAGGAATGACCTCTGCAGTGCACATCTTCAGCTACTCCAACACCTCTACAATGATGGTGTCAGGTGACTTTTTGGTTTGTTCAGTTGAGGGCGCCCCTGCAGCCACACCATTTTGATTCATGTAGTCCGGACCAGTTATGCATGCACGAGTTATCATGGTTATCGATGTTACCCCTGCCATCTCGTTATCTATAGAGTTGCCCCTCACGGCCTGTGCACATTGCTAAACCCGCCTCTTGCTCATTCCGCAATGGGGGCTGCTGGCACGACGCATGTGCTTTGGTTTGTCCCTGCAACATTGATAAACCTAAGAGATGGAGCTCTAGCTCGCGGCCGGCCCCACACACTTCACCTCATCGGGTCCTTACTGCCTTCGTATTATTGCGGAAGGATCACCGGCAGGATAGCAAGCGCGGATGTTGCTATGTTTTATTTCTTCGACTAACTCACAGAAACCTCCGGAGCCGGGACCACGAGCAGCCTCGCTAGCACCTTGGGGCGCAATCCCTCATAGGTACCCTCTCGAAGCCAACAACTCTTTTCTCGTGCAAGTTGCTTGCACGTTAAAGGGGGGCCCTTGAGCACCGCGCCTCAGGGGCTCCTACCAGCTCGCAAGCCCTCACCCCCTGGCCTTGACCATGGCATCCGACCTGGCATACCAGCGGCGGCTGAGCCTTGCTCGAGGGTTGGGACCCGAGGATGTAGAGCAGCCAGACGAGCGAGAAAGATGGGGTCGGCGTGAGTCCTGCCCAGGGGTGCCACCAGGAGAAGGACATAGCCTAATGCCGCAGAAGAAGCTCGTCCTCATAGTGAAAGAATCGCCGCAGGCTCACCGAGATAAGTCACCTCTGAAGGAAATATGCCCTAGAGGCAATAATAAAGTTGTTATTCATATTTCCTTATATCATGATAAATGTTTATTATTCATGCAAGAATTTTATTAACCAGAAACTTAGTACATGTGGGAATACATAGACAAAACGAAGTGTCCCTAGTATGCCTCTACTTGACTAGCTCGTTAATCAAAGATGGTTAAGTTTCCTGACCATAGACATGTGTTGTCATTTGATGAACGGGATCACATCATTAGAGAATGATGTGATGGATAAGACCCATCCGTTATCTTAGCATAATGATCATTAATTTTTATTGCTATTGCTTTCTTCATGTCTTATACATATTCCTCTCACTATGAGATTATGCAACTCCCGAATACCGGAGGTACCCCTTGTGTGCTATAAAATGTCACAACGTAACTGGGTGATTATAAAGATGCTCTACAGGTGTCTCTGAAGGTGTTTGTTTGGTTGGCATAGATCGAGATTAGGATTTGTCACTCCAAGTATCGGAGAGGTATCTCTGGGCCCTCTCGGTAATGCACATCATGATAAGCCTTGTAAGCAATGTGAATAACGAGTTAGTTGTGGGATGATGCTTTAAGGAACGAGTAAAGGGACTTTCCAGTAACGAGATTGAACTAGGTATGAGGATACCGACGATCGAATCTCGGGCAAGTAACATACCGATGACAAAGGGAATAACGTATGTTGTTATTGCAGTTTGACCGATAAAGATCTTCGTAGAATATGTAGGAACCAATATGAGCATCCAGGTACCGCTATTGGTTATTGACCGGAGATGTGTCTCGGTCATGTCTACATAGTTCTCGAACCCATAGGGTCCGCACGCTTAACGTTCGATGATGATTTTTATTATGAGTTATGTGTTTTTCATGACAAAGTTTGTTCAGAGTCCCGGATGAGATCACGGACATGATGAGGAGTCTCAAAATGGTCGAGAGGTAAGATTGATATATTGGAAGGTAGTATTCAGACACCGGAAGGGTTTCGGAGTGTATCGGGTACATATTGGAGTACCGGAGGGGTTACTGGAACCCCCCCCCCCCCGGTGGAAGATATCGGCCATATGGGCCATAGGAGGGAGGCTAACCAGCCCACAAGGGGCTGGTGCACCCCCCCACAAGGGAGGAGGCCGAATTGGTTTAGGGAAGGGGGCACCACCCCCCTTTCCTTCTCCTACTCCTCCTCCCTTTTCCCTCCGGTGAAGAAAGGAAAGGGGGGGGGCGAATCCTACTAGGACTATGAGTCCTAGTAGGCCTTCCCCCATGGCGCGCCCCTCTTGGTCATCCACCCCCTCCTCCCCTCCTTTATATACGGGGGCGGGGGGCACCCCAAAGACACATCAATTGTTCTCTTAGCCATGTGCAGTGCCCCCCTCCACAGTTTACTCCTCCGGTCATAGCGTCATAGTGATTAGGCGAAGCCCTGCGCGGATCACATCACCATCATCGTCACCATGTCGTCGTGCTGACGAAATTCTCCCTCGACCCTCTGCTGGATCAAGAGGTCGAGGGACGTCATCGAGCTGAATGTGTGCTGAACTCAGAGGTGTCGTACGTTGATCGGTTGGATTGCGAAGAGGTTTGACTAGATCAACCACCTTAACCTAACGCTTTTGCTTTCGGTCTACGGGGGTACGTGGACGCACTCTCCCCCTCTCGTTGTTATGCATCTCCTAGATAGATCTTGTGTGATTGTAGTAAATTTTTTGAAATTTCATGCTGCATTCCCCAACAATTGTTGCATTGCATTGATTGTGTTACCTCTTGTTTGTCCGTGTTTGTCCCCTCTCAGTAGACGTTGTTCCGACGATGTGATCAATGACACTGATGAAGACACAATACTATCTTCAGAAGTGCTAGGCAAGCAACCCCCATTGAACATTCCGATACAATCCCACTCTCTCGCTCTTGCTCTCTTTTACTGCATTAGGAAAACAATGCTTCAATTGTTACATGTTGTAGTAGTTGAACCCCCTTTCCTCTACATGACCTGTCTACGCCATAGTAAATAGTTGAAACCTGCTAGCATGAGTAGGATTTGTTTGAGCCATGATGTGCCTACTCATTCATGCTTTCTTGTCATGCCTGCGATGCTTAGATTAGTGTCATGTCAGATTCATCTAGGATGGATTGGAATGGTGTGAACATGTCCTACTGTGTGAGAGCTAAGGGTGTGAACATGAGTTGGTAAAGGTAGCGATGAGAGGCCATGTAGGAGTACATGGTGGGTTGTATTATTGGGACCATCCTCAGGAACTGAGTTTTGTGTTTGTTTCTAAGACAGTTACTACCACACATTGGGCTCCGGGCACTCCAAGATCTCTCGACTTATTAATCACCTCGATCTCTGTCTAGGAGTTGCAACTAGTTTCTGGTGTTTGTAGGTAGTGCTAGTAGTCGACCAAGTGGCACCCGGTACAGGTGGGATTGGGACACACTAGGTGCAGTGGCACGGTGTACCAAGTGGTACCCGGATGGTGGGCTTGGGTACCCTGCTCACATCTTTTGGGGCCGTGATGGAAACCTCGACTAGACTCCCTTGCAGATGGAACCCGAATAGGCGATAAACCTGGACTAGAGTCTTGCACGGTTGGTCAGGTCGTGGCCGACACCCTCGCCAGGCTTCCACTTGAAGGTTGCCGAGATACATGACGTGTACATGGCGGTAAGTGGCAAGAGTGTGTGTGAAGAAGTACACCCCTGTAGGGTTAACATGATCTATTCGAATAGCGCGTCTGCAGTAAAGGACTACTGGGTTGCTTATGCAGTTCATATACAAGTGAAAGTGGATACTATAAAATGCGCAACATAAGGGTCAGTTCTATGGATGGCCTTCTCGTAGGGAGACAGGAACAGATCCATAGTGGTGTATTGATATGGTGAATATGTGGACTCATGTGAGCCACCTCAAAAGAGTTACCAGCAGTCGTAGTATAGGATAGCCACTGAGTCAAAGCTGGCTTGCTGCAGTTAAACTCCAGCACCCCCTTTGTTGATACTGATGCATATGTAGCTAGTTCTGATGTAAATCTTGCTGGGTCCTGCTACCTCTTTCAGCACTGCGTTGGTTTTCCCCGAAGAGGAAGGGATGATGCAGCAAAGTAGCATAAGTATTTCCCTCAGTTTTTGAGAACCAAGGTATCAATCCAGTAGGAGGCTACGCGCGAGTCCCTCATACCTGCACAAAACAAATAAATCCTCGCAACCAACGCAAATAGGGGTTGTCAATCCCTATAGGGCCACTTACGAGAGTGAGATATGATAGATATGATAAGATAATATTTTTGGTATTTTTATGATAAAGATGCAAAGTAAAGTAAAGGCAAAGTAAATAGCAAAGCAAATAACTAAGTAGTAGGAGATTAATATGATAAATATAGACCCGGGGGCCATAGGTTTCACTAGTGGCTTCTCTCGAGAGCATAAGTATTCTACGGTGGGTGAACAAATTACTGTTGAGCAATTGACAGAATTGAGCATAGTTATGAGAATATCTAGGTATGATCATGTATATAGGCATCACCGTCCGAGACAAGTAGACCGACTCCTGCCTGCATCTACTACTATTACTCCACTCATCGACCGCTATCCAGCATGCATCTAGAGTATTAAGTTAAAAATAGAGTAACGCCTTAAGCAAGATGACATGATGTAGAGGGATAGACTCATGCAATATGAAGAAAACCCCATCTTGTTATCCTCGATGGCAACAATACAATATGCCTTGCTGCCCTTACTGTCACCGGGAAAGGACACCGCAAGATTGAACCCAAAGCTAAGCACTTCTCCCATTGCAAGAAAGATCAATCTAGTAGGCCAAACCAAACTGATAATTCGAAGAGACTTGCAAAGATAACCAATCATACATAAAAGAATTCAGAGAAGATTCAAATATTATTCATAGATAGACTTGATCATAAGCCCACAATTCATCGGTCTCAACAAATACACCGCAAAAAGAAGATTACATCGAATAGATCTCCACAAGAGAGGAGGAGAACATTGTATTGAGATCCAAAAAGAGAGAAGAAGCCATCTAGCTACTAACTATGGACCCGTAGGTCTGAAGTAAACTACTCACACTTCATCGGAGGGGCTATGGTGTTGATGTAGAAGCCCTCCGTGATCGATGCCCCTTCCAGCGGAGCTCCGGAACAGGCCCCAAGATGGGATCTCGTGGATACAGAAAGTTACAGCGGTGGAATTAGGGTTTTGGCTCCTGTTCTGATCGTTTGGGGGTACGTGGATATATATAGGAGGAAGAAGTACGTCGCTGGAGCAGCAGCGGGCCCACGAGGGTGGAGGGCGCACCTGGGGGGGGGGGCAGGCGCGCCCCTACCTCGTGGCCTCCTGTTAGTTGGCTTGACGTAGGGTCCAAGTCTCCTGAGTTGTATTCGGTGAGAAAATCATGTTCCCGAAGGTTTCATTCCGTTTGGACTCTGTTTGATATTCCTTTTCTTCGAAACCCTAAAACAGGCAAAAACAGCAATTCTGGGCTGGGCCTCCGGTTAATAGGTTAGTCCCAAAAATAATATAAAAGTGGATAATAAATCCCAATAATGTCCAAAACAGTAGATAATATACCATGGAGCAATCAAAAATTATAGATACGTTGGAGACGTATCAGGTCCATTTGTACTCACGTTTGCTTAATTTATGTTTTTGCAGAGAGACTTGAGTCTCACTAGTAGTTCCGCGTGGACTTTGACGTTTAGCTTGTTACCTCAACTACGATCTTGTACCCTTGGTAGGGTCTTGTAGATAGTCAGGCTTCTCAACCTTTTTCATTTGTAGTTGTATGTACTCAGACATGTTATGCTTCAGTTGCCTGTAAGCTATGTATGTTGGGTCATGTGAACCATGATTGTTACTTTTACTATGTATGACTCTTCAGAGCCTTCTGAATAAATACTTTGAGTCGTAGAGTTTTTTTGTGATGCCATGTTGTATTTGCACATATCGAGCATATTGTGTGTATGATTTTGAAATTCTTGGTATGTGTGGGATCCGACAATATAGTTGTTTATTCTTGGTAGCTCTCTTATGGGGAAATGTCTCCTAGTGCTTCTACTGAGCCATGGTAGCTTGCTGCTGCTCTGGAACACATGGGATGATCGGCATGTGTCCTTCTTTGCTCATGTGTCTGTCCCTTTGGGGAAATGGCACGCGTTGTTCCTTTAAGTCCTTGAAGCTTGCTACGACTTGGGTTCATACGCTGATGACCGACACATGCATTGCTGGGTCATGTATGCATGTCCCTGTAAGTTAGTGCCACCTTGGGTTTATGACTAGTCATGTCGGCCCGGGTTCTCTGTTATATGGATGCTAGTGACACTATCATATACGTGAGCCAAAAGGCACAAATGGTCCCGGGCCAGGTAAGGTGGCACCCGTGGGGATAACGTGCGTGAGGCCGCAAACCGATATGATGTGTTACATGCTAGATCGGTGTGACTTACGATCGGGATCCTGAGAGCTTTGGTATCAGAACCTTACTGCCTGTAGGATTACCAAGCCAAACTAGTCGAAGTCATGTCTAGAAATGCTTTAGTTATATAAGGGAATTGATTATGGAAGGGAATGTAAGGCTCTTTTTACTCCTTTACCTTATGTCCTTCTGATCTGAATCACCCTCTTATTTCCTACTGGGATTAAGAACTAGGCTTATCATCTTTCTATCAGGATGACATGTTACTAATCTATAGACTAATAGGATTTATGGTTTCAAGCCTCAGTTCAGTTCCTACTACTTCCGTGTGTTGATAGTTGGTCTCTGAACCTTGATATAGTGATGTTCAGTGGTTATACCACCATTTTGTAGGATGTCTCAAAATTTTTTTTGAGCATTTATAGCCGTTATGCCGTCCGAGTCATCCCAGTTTCTAAATAGTATGATGCATTTGCAAATCTTTCCTCCTTGATTCTGATGTCTTTTTAGGCCAGGTTAACCACACTAAATCGGTAAGTGAGGTTCTCCATTGCCTCAACATATATGTTGAAGCTATTATTATGACACTAGGGCATCCTAGAGAACCACCAAGTAATCTAGCAATGCTTTATATTCCCAGTGTGATGATTCTGGCCACCATTCCCGAAAGAATCTTGTGATGTTATTTAGTTAGTAGTCATTCCATTTCTAGGATCTTGGACCCAAGATTCATTCTACTTGCTTCCTGTTGATAGTGTTTTCTCGTTCCTTTAGGATTTTAGTAACCTTGTGATAGTCTTCGAGGTCTGTGGTATATTGTTCTTCCAATACCATGAACCAATATTGCAGAAGTTCTTTTTGAACCAACAGATCACAATAAGAGTGCTCATGATGAGTTCTCGATGCAATATTGTGAACCTGCCAATCCTACCTTTCTGCATGGGTTATCCAGAAGAAATATGTTGAACTTCTTCGACATGCTAATCTATGCATCCACAACTCAGAAAATTATATGTTCCTTGAGTTGTCCCTCTTTAGTCATATTTCGGCCATCGTCTAGCAGTTGATAGTCGGGATTAATGGTGCATTCGTGTCATCGATGCATGTTATTCTTGTAGTCTGTCAAGCCATTCTATTTTGGAATGACTAGGAGAAATGAACTCTAGTACCTTATCCATTTCTAGGATTGGGTCAAATTAGTTGTGTTCCGCAGATCAATTGCTAATCCAGCTTTTGTTCTGTTCTACCCTGGAGTATTACCCCCTTTATTTCAGGACTGTCATGACAATTGCACCACCTCTTATGAATTCTTGATATAGTGATACCTCTCGCCATCATTATTCATTCCTCGTTGTAACGCCCAAGATGTGGCTATATCTCCCACGTGTCGAGGCATGACTTAGAGGCATAACCACATTATGGTCTTGTCGCAATAAGGGTCATCTTCACACAATCCCATGTAATGGACCGCCACATTACACAATGATCAAAAATTTCATACATCATTCAGAGTACACACATAGTCCGACTACGGACGGAACCAAATGAAAAGAAGACAACCCCAAATGCTAAATCCCGATTGTCCCAACTGGGCACCACTACTGATCATCCAAAAATGAAACATAGTAATGGCCAAGGTCTTCGTCGAACTCCCACTTGAGCTCAGTGGCATCACCTGCAATGGTATCGTCGGCACCTACAACTGTTTTGGTAGTATATATGTGAGTCACAAAGACTCAGCAATCTCAAAACCCGTGAGATCAAGACTATTTAAGCTTATGGGTAGTCTGTGGTTATGAGGTGGAGTTGCAGCAAGCGCTAAGAAAATATGGTGGCTAACATACGAGTACAAGAGTAAGATGAGAAACTACGCCATGGTCGTAAACTAGAAGTGATCAAGAAGTGATCCTGAACTACTTACGTTCATACATAACCCAACCATGTTCACTTCAAGGACTCCACCGAAAAGAGACCATCATGGATACACACGCGGTTAGCGCATTTTAATTAAGTCAAGCGTCAGGTTCTCTACAACCGGATATTAACCAATTCCCATCTGCCACATAACCGCGGGCACGACTCTCGAAAGTTTATACCCTGCAGGGGTGTCCCAACTTAGCCCATCACAAGCTCTCACGATCAACGAAGGATATTCCTTCTCCCGGAATAACCCGATCAGTCTCGGAATCCTGGTTACAAGACATTTCGATATGGTAAAACAAGACCAGCAAGACCGCCCGAATGTGCGGACAAATCCCGATAGGAGCTGCACATATCTCGTACTCAGGGCACACCGGATGGGACAAGCTACAAGTAAAACGAACCCTCGAGTTTCCCCAATGTGGCCCCACAGGTTGCCCGGTTCGGACCAACACTCAGAGGAGCACTGGCCTGGGGGGTTGATTTATAAAATCCTCGGGTTAATTACTCCCTAGGCAAAATTTTAGTTGTTATTAGGCAAATGGTAAAACCAAGGTTGGGCCTTGCTGGAGGGGTTTTATTCAAAGCGAACTGTCAAGGGGGTCCCATAACCCCAACCACGTAAGGAACGCAAAATCAAGGAACATAACACAGGTATGACGGAAACTAGGGCGGGTGGAACAAAACACCGATCAAAAGGCCAAGCGTTCCACCATTTGCCAAGTATATAGATGCTATAATTAAACAAGAGATATTGTGATATCCCAACATAAACCATGTTCCCACATGGAACAACCTACAAGGCACCTGCAACTAGCAACGCCATAAGAGGGGCTGAGAAAAAGCAGTAACATAGCCAAACAACGGTTTGCTAGGAAGGTGGGTTAGAGGCTTGACATGGCAATATGGGTGGCATGATAAACAAGTGGTAGGTAGCGTGACGTAGCGATACAACGAACAACTAGCAAGCAAAGATACAAGTGATATCGGGGGTAATGATCATCTTGCCTACAAAGTTCTCAGGGTTGTCGAAAGCTTGCTCCTCATAAACGTACTCAACAGGAACCCCATTCACAAACTCGTCTCCCGGCTCTACCCAAAGCAAGAACACAAGCAACAGAACAACAATCAATCACGGTGCAATGCACAAGCAACATGATGCAAGACATGGCATGGAATGCAAGATAGGATGTGCAATGCACATGGGTACTCCAGAAGGAAAAAGATGGTGATGACATCAACTTGGCAAACCAAGCATGCCACTGGAAAGATGGAGTGATTTCGGTCGAAATCGATATAAGGATCACCGGAAACAGATGCACGGTTTGCAAATGACGAGCAGAACAAGAACGATGCAAAACTGCGCTTAACAGTATCATAGCACTTAAGATGCAACAAGAAACTATGCTACAGCACTCCAACATAGCAACAAAGCACATGGCAGTAAAGTACAAGTGAAGCTCTACAAATCATGAACACTGAGCTCTTGCTAGAACTCACTAGAGAAAGCCTAAAATAGCATGGCAAAAATGCAAATGACAATCGGGTTACAGACTTGTTTAGAGCTAGCAAACAACATGCTACAGGATCATATCATGGCAAACAAGGGCATGGCATGCTAGTACTAAAGGCAATGAACAAAACTCCCTTACTAAACTTGAGCCAAAGATGCACGAAAAAGATGGTAGCATCAATGCAAACATGGCAAGTGATATGAACAGATTCAGACTTAGTAGAAAACATGGCATGGCAGAAATAGATTCATGATAGCAACTTTGCAAGCTCATGCCACTCACCCCAAAGCATTTCATGGTATCACAAGGTAACCTACAATAAGAAGACACATTTATGAAGCTAAAAATGGCAAGAGAAAGTTCATAGGGTGCATGGATCACTAGAAAAACACATGGCAAAAATGCACTTCCTGTAAACCAACTGGCAATAACAATATTTAGCAAAAGTAAAGCATGGTAATGGCAAGCTATAATACCCCATAATTACAACCAAAGAAAGAATGGATAGAGCATAACCATATCTTCCAAACATCCTTACTGAACTTCATAAAATATGCATGGATCTACTTGTGGCAACAAGTCAACATAGCAACACAATGTAGCAGGAAAATACTTAACAGAAATACTAAGTGTCTGAAATTAGCAACATCATATAGGCAACTTTGC
Organism: Triticum urartu; assembly: GCF_003073215.2. NCBI lineage: Eukaryota > Viridiplantae > Streptophyta > Magnoliopsida > Poales > Poaceae > Triticum > Triticum urartu. The sequence goes on from NC_053028.1 coordinate 303,441,314, forward strand.
ATGCTTGTGCTAGTCACCATAGAGCTCATAAAAATACAAGGCTTGCACCACAAGAAATATGGCATGAAGGTGCTCCTAAAACATGTAGACATGATGCTCAAAGGATGCACACACAAAATGCTATGAAAATGAGAAATCAGCAAGTTATGATGGTTTCCAACAGACATCATATAGCACTTTTGCAATGAATATTAGAGCATCCATATGGACAATGACATTCATGCAAATGACACTAACATGAAGAGCATCACGAGATGAACATTTCAATATATCATATGCGCAAATCGGAGCTAGCGGGCACGGAGATATGGCATGTCAAACATGTGCACATAAGATAGGAATTCAGGGACTTAGAGAAAATCGTCACCTCCAGATCTAGGGTTTGACCCAGGCACGGAAAACGAGGCGGCGGCAGATCTCGCCGGAGTTGGGCGTGGGGGCGGACGGAGTAGCAGGGGCAGCCGGAGGCGGGCGCGGGCCGCCGGGTCTGGACGGCTGTAACAACCCACGATGCAGCTATATCTCCCACGTGTCAGAGCACGACTTAGAGGCATAACCGCATTGTAGGCATGTCGCAAGAGGGGTAATCTTTACACATCCCATGTACCGAATAAGAAAGAGGTACAGAGTTGGCTTGCAATCGCTACTTCACACAATACTTAAATATAGCATTACATCATCCAGATACAATCAAGGTCCGACTACGGAACCAAAATAAAAGAAGACCACCCCTAATGCTACAGATCCCCGATCGCCCCGACTGGGTTCCACTACTGATCAACTGAAACAAAACAACACAATGAACGAGATCTTCATCCAGCTCCTCCTTGAGCTCGGTTGCGTCACCTGCACGGTATCATCGGCACCTGCAACTGGTTTTGGTAGTAATCTGTGAGTCATGGGGACTCAGCAATCTCACACCCTTGTGATCAAGACTATTTAAGCTTATGGGTAGGAAAAGGTATGTGAGGTGGAGCTGCAGCAAGCACTAGCATATATGGTGGCTAACTTATGCAAATGAGAGCGAGAAGAGAAAGGCAAGGCACGGTCGTGAACTAGAAGTGATCCTGAAACTACTTACGTTCAAGCATAACTCCAACACCGTGTTCACTTCCCGGACCCCGCCGAGAAGAGACCATCACGGCTACACACGCGGTTGATACATTTTAATTAAGCTAAGTGTCAAGTTTTCTACAACCGGACATTAACAAATTCCCATCTGCCTATAATCGTGGGCACGGCTTTCGAAAGTTTAAAACCCTGCAGGGGTGTCCCAACTTTTCCCATCACAAGCTCTCACGGTCAACAAAGTATATTCCTTCTCCCAAGACGACCCGATTAGACTCGGAATCCCGGTTACAAGACATTTCGACAATGGTAAAACAAGACCAGCAAAGCCACCCAGATGTGCCGACAAATCCCGATAGGAGCTGCACATATCTCGTTCTCAGGGCACACCGGATGAGCAAGACGTTCGGGTTGGCATAAACCCTGGTTGCCCAGGGGGTGCCGGACATCGCTCAGGTTGGACCAACACTTAGAGAAGCACTGGCCGGGGGGGTTAAAATAAAGATGACCCTTGAGTCTGCAGAACCCAAGGGAAGGTGGTAGGTTGTTAGTGAAAATGTAAAACCAAGGTTGGGCCTTGCTGGAGGAGTTTTATTCAAAGCGAACTGTCAAGGGGTTCCCATTATAACCCAACTGCGTAAGGAACACAAAATCAAGGAACATAACACCGGTATGACGGAAACTAGGGCGGCAAGAGTGGAACAAAACACCAGGCATAAGGCCGAGCCTTCCACCCTTTACCAACTATATAGGTGCATTAATTAAATAAGAGATATTGTGATATCCCACCATATCCATGTTCCAAACATGGAACAAACTCCATCTTCACCTGCAACTAACAACGCTATAAGAGGGCTTGAGCAAAGCGGTAACATAGCCAAACAACGGTTTGCTGGGACAAGGTGGGTTAGAGGCTGACATGGCAATATGGGAGGCATGATATAGCAAGTGGTAGGTATCACGGCATAGAAAAAGAGCGAGCAACTAGCAAGCAAAGATAGAAGTGATTTCGAGGGTATGGTCATCTTGCCTGAGATCCCGCAAGGAAGAAGAACGAGTCCATGAAGAAGACAAACGGACGTAGTCGAACGAATCCTCACAAACGCGACGTTATCGGAACCCAACGAAGAAGCAACACCGGAAAGAAGCAAACAACATAGTAAACAACCACCACAAAACATGGCATGATGCACAACCAAGTATGATGCATGTCCGGTTTAAATGAGGCATGGCATGGCAAAGCACAAACAATCCTACAAATTAAGTGGAGCTCAATATGCAACGAGTTGCATATTGACGGAACACCACATTCAAGTTATTTAGTTCGATCTCGTTTATGTACCCAACAATATTAAATGTTGTTAAACATGGCAAGAGGTGAAGCAAAAAACTACCTATCTAAGTCAAGTTTAAATGAGGCCGGAAACAACAAACAACAATTCCCGGAAACTCCTCATGTGACATATTATGTTTGGTACTGTTCTGCCCTAAACACAATTTTAGAGTTATAAACATGCAAAGAAATACACCATGTTAAACTAGGCATTTTCTACCCCATTTACATATAAAGTTTATTAAAATTTGGAGCTACGGTTATTTAGTTATGAATTAAAGCATTTTAGCATGGTATAGAAAATAATACAAAACATTTTAAACATAAATGATGAAAGTGGCATATTATGAAACTAGATGAAATTCTAAGCATTTTCATATATAATGTTTTAACATATGATGTATAGTTGATGAGTTATTAAATGCATGAACTCTAGGGACTTTTCTGAAAAACTGCACTCCCTGGAATAATAGCTAAATCGCAGAGGCGGGAAAAAAGGATATGGGCCGAATCTGAGATCTGACCCAACTGCGGGAAAAAAGAAAAGGAAAAAAAGGAGGGCGCACGGGGGTGGCCTCACCATGGGCCTCGGCCCAGCTGGTGGAGAGGCCCCGCAGGCCTGGCACGGCCTTGGCGCTGCTGGGCTGATGCGTGTGAAGGCGAGCGGTGGCCCAGCATGCTGGCGGCACGGTCAACGCGGGCGCTCCTGTTCGTTGCTGCTCGAACGAAAACAGAGGAGCGGCACTGGAACAGGAGTGCGGCGGCGAGGAAGAGACGACGAAGGGGCGCGGCTCCAGACGCGGACGGCGGCCTCCGGGATGCGACACGGCGGACTTGGCGCAGGAGGTCCACACTACGGCGAGGAGGCGTGTGAGAGGCTGACAGCGGCAACTCTGCTCGATGCAGGGCAGCAGGGGCTTCGGCGCGGGCAGTAGAACTCCGAGCGGGGCAAAGGGGCGGCGAGGCGAGGGACTTGGCGCGGGCTTCGGCAGGGACGCAGATCGAGCTCGGTCAACGGGAGCAGGACAGGGCGCGGCGTCTCCAGGCGATGTAGGCGCGGCGGTGACAAGTCTTGGTGAAGACGCAGGCAGCGGCGGAGCTGGAGCGAGGGAGGCGCGTCCATGGCGAGGCAGGTGCGCGGACGACGCGGAGACGGCCAAATCCGGGCGGCGACGCTCCCGGCAAGAATTTGGCGGCGGCGGTTCCTTGCTGTGGCAAGTACAGGGAGAGAGAGGCGTGTAGAGGAAGGGGAGCGAAGGGAGGAGAGACAGGGAGAAGAGAGGACGGGACGAGCCGGCCCTGGACGCTTGTGCGACGGCGGGTCGCCGGAGGGCGCGGGCCTGCGGGTTGGTCGCCGGCTCAGCAGAGAGCTCCCGGCTCGCGCGAGGTTGGGCATCGGGCGGGCGATGCGCCACCGGCGCTGGAGTGGCCTGCGGGTTATGTGCGTTGAACGTGGGCGTTTCCTTGATTTAGAATGGATCGAGCACCGGGGAAGGCTGCGGTGTGGTTGGGTGGATGGATCGAGGGGAGACGGTGGTTGGCCTGGGATGGATCTGGGAGGATCCCAAGGTGGGAAGCGAGTGGGTGGATGGTTGGCGGCGGGGACGAGACTGATGGGACAAACCTCCTAAAGATTAGGGTTGGATTAGTTTATATATAGGCCTGCGGATTAGGTTAGGGGCTATCTCAACCCTCCGATCAAAATCGGTCGGTCAGGAAAAAATAGGCTAGGGAGTCCGAATAAAAAAATGGTGATGTTTTGTAGATGTTTGGGGATGATTCGAATCCAACGGTGACGACTGCCCGGGTCGGGTCCAGGGCAGCTTTCGGACGCGCGCATGAGGAGGTTCGCGGGCTAACGAGAGAGCTTAGGTTAGGCCTGGCGGTAGGTAGTGGACTGTGTAGATGGTCTCGAGCTGAGAGAGAGACCCGGCGGCTGTTTTCGGAGACCGAAAACGTCCGACGATTTGACCGACTATATTGTCGCTATAGTAATCCGTTGGGCTATCAAACGAACTCCGAATGCGATGAAACTTGGTAGGCGGCCTGTCTACACTATAATAAGACCGCACGCCAACTTTCAACCCATTCCGAGAACATTTTCTGGCCACTTATAAAATAATCTTTCGGACGTGCCGCGGGCGCGTGCAAGTGTGTCTGGACTCAGAACGGACAATGGACGGGACCGGGGAACCCGGACGAATGCAAGTTTTGAAAAACATGATGATGCAATGCACATGATGCAATGAAGAATGCAACAAGAAAAAACAAATCACACAACGAAACTCGGAAAACATGGAAGGCATCTGGAGCTCCGGTCTTGGGGCGTCACAGAATGCTAGCAAAGTGCACTAGTTTAATCAATGATAATTTCAATCACTTTTCCTAGCATCATAACAACAATTCTTTCTTATGAAACTTCTCATGTTATAGTGGCAACCAATTAACATGTTAAGGTTCAAACAATGAATTCTCTTGAAACCCAACAAACTATGTTCTTAGTCACCAAGCAATTGCAATTCAACTTATTCATCAGAGTTTAAGTAAGAGCTCCATATACTCAACCATCATATAGTCTTCTATGATTGCTAACACTCACCGCATACACATGAGCAAAATGTTTCAACCGGACACATAGAAAGATAGGGGCTTATTTTTTTTGCCTCCCAACATATTCACCTCAAGGGTGATGCAACAATAATAACTCATTGATCCGCAATTCTCGGGGTGAGAGGCATATTTATAGGTAGGGGGAGCTAGGAGAGTCCAAATGAGGTGCGGTTTTCGCCCACACGATCGTGATCCAACGACGGAGAGCATGGAGGGGGTTTAGATGGGCTAGTGGGCTGTTTTGGAGGGGGGCTGGGCTGCAAAGAGAGGGGTTTTGCGGTTACACGGTTAACCGTTGGGGCATCAAACGACCTCCAAATAGAACGAAATTTGACAGGCGGCCTACCGATGATGTACCAAGGCTACTCGACAAATCTCGGCCCATTCTGAGAATGTTTTTTCCCCGCTCACGAAACGAGATCTGAGGGGTGCAACGGGTGCATGTGTGAGTGTCGGATTCCGAAATGGACAACAGGGAAAATGACCGGATGCATGAGACGAACACGAATGCAAGTGAGATGCGCCTGGTGACATGAGATGAAATGCATGACATGAAAAAAATGCAAAACAAAGACAAAAACCCAACCACGGAGGATATAACATATAACATAGCCGTAAATGGCAAGAGTTGGAGTTACAATTATGGAGTGTTACATCCGGGGCGTTACAACTCTCCACCACTACAAGAGGGTCTTGACCCGAGATCTAGGACTGAAAAAACTCTGAATATTTGGAACGAAGGTGATCCTCACGCTCCCAGGTGGCTTCTCGGTCGGAATGGTGAGACCACTTAACTTTCAGGAATTTGATCGATTTGTTGCGAGTTTTGTACTCGGTTTCTTCAAGAATGTCAACGGGATTCTCATGATAAGACAAGTCTTCTTGGAGACCAATATCTTCGAAGTTGATAGTGCGCTCAGGCGTCTTGAAGCACTTGCGAAGCTGTTACACGTGAAACACATCGTGCACATTTGCGAAGTTGGACGGAAGCTCAAGTTGATAGGCGAGGTCACCTCTTTTGCCAATGATCTTGAAAGGACCCACATATCTAGGGGCAACCTTCCCTTTGATACTGAAGCGTTGAGTGCCTTTCATTGGAGAGACGCAGAGGTAGACATGGTCTCCGATCTCGAAAGCCAAGTCATGGTGCTTACTATCATAGTAACTCTTCTGGCGCGATTGCGCGGCTTTGAGATTTTCACGGATGACTTTACACATTTCTTCAGCTTCTGTGATCAAGTCATTGCCAAGAAGTTGGCGTTCACCAGTCTCGGACCAATTGAGAGGAGTACGACACTTTCTACCATAAAGAATTTCAAATGGGGCCTTGCCCGAACTTGCTTGGAAGCTGTTGTTGTAGGAGAACTCGGCATATGGGAGACAATCTTCCCACTTCATACCGAAAGAGATGACAAAAGCTCTGAGCATATCTTCGAGGATTTGATTGACTCGCTCGACTTGGCCACTTGTTTGAGGATGGAAAGCCGTGCTGAAGTGAATGTTGGTGCCCATGGCCTTCTGGAAGGAGTCCCAAAACTTGGAGGTGAAAATTCTTCCGCGGTCTGAAGAGATCAATTGCGGAATTCCGTGCAACGAGACAATTCTGGAGGTGTATAGCTCTGCCAACTGAGCTGTCGTGATAGATTCTTTGATTGGAAGGAAATGAACCACTTTTGTAAGCTTGTCAATGACAACGAAGATAGCATCATTCCCATGCTTGGACTTTGGAAAGCCAGTGACAAAGTCCATTTCGATATGATCAAACTTCCATTCTGGAATAGCAAGAGGTTGGAGGAGACCAGCTGGTCGTTGATGTTCTGCTTTCACCCTTCGACAGACATCACATTCATTCACGAATTGAGCAATTTCTCGCTTCATTCGACCCCACCAATATGATTGCTTGAGGTCATGGTACATCTTCGAACTGCCTGGATGAATGGAAAGAAGAGAATTGTGTGCTTTGTTCATTATGACCTTCCTTAGATCACCTTTAGGAACCACAATCCGGTCCTTAAAGAATAAGGTGTCCTCATCATCAATGCGATAGCACTTGTATGTTGGTAAGCCCTTGGCAACACCCTGTTTCACCTTCTTCACCATGGTATCAAGGAGTTGTGCCTCACAAATTAGATCTTCCAAAGTTTGGAGTGACTTGAAGGTTGGCAATAAAACCTTGAGGAACAACTTGGAGGTTGAGCTTGCGAAATGCTTCTCAAAGATCTGGTTGGACTGGCTTGAGAATTAAGCTGTTGCAATAAGCCTTTCTGCTCAAAGCATCTGCAATCACGTTCGCCTTGCCTAGAGTGTATTCAATACTTGGATTGTACTCTTGTATCATTTAGACCCAACGAGTTTGCTCGAGGTTGAGGTTGGTTTGCGTGAAGATATATTTGAGGCTCTTGTGATCAGTGAAAATGTCCACTTGCATTCCCAACAAGAGATGTCTCCATGTTATTAATGCATGGACAACTGCAGCCAACTCAAGATCGTGAGTGTGGTAGTTCCTTTCATTTGGCTTCAACTGGCGAGAAGTATAGCCACAACTTTCTTCTCTTGCATTAACACGGCACCAAGACCTTGCAACGAGGCATCACAGAAAACTTCGAAGGGTTTTGACTCATTAGGAGGAATTAAGACAGGAGCTGTGACGAGTTTCTCTTTGAGAGTGTTGAAAGCAACGTCACACTTAGGAGTCCAGGAATACTTGACATGCTTCTGGGGGAGGTTGGAAAGAGGCTTAGCAGTCTTTGAGAAATTATCAACAAATATTTGGCAATGGCTTGCAAGCCTGAGGAAACTGCGGAGCTGCTTGACATTCTGAGGAGGTTCCCAGTTCACAATTGCAGAAACCTTCTCCGGATTAACCGCAATGCCTTTGGCGGAGATGATGTGACCAAGGTAAAGAACTTCATCAAGCCAAAACTCACATTTGGAGAACTTTGCGTAGAATTGATAATCTCTGAGCTTGTCCAGCACCAATCACAAATGTTTGGCATGATCCTTCTTATTCTTGGAGAACACCAAGATATCATCGAGATACACCAGGACGAATTCATTGGTGTAGGGGTTGGAGATGAAGTTCATCATACAAGAGAAAGTTGGAGGGGCATTGACAAGCCTGAAAGACATGCCAGTATATTCATAAGAACCAAAGCTTGTTCTGCATGCTGTCTTTGGGATATCTTCTTCACGAATGTGAATCTGATGATAACCCATACGGAGGTCAAGCTTGGAAAACACCTGTGCACCTTTGAGTTGCTCGAATAGCTCATAGATATTGGGAAGTGGGAATTTATTCTTGATTGTCTTCTTGTTCAATGGACGGTAATCGATGCAAAGTCGATCCGTGACATCCTTCTTCTGGACAAAAAGAACACCACAACCCCATGGAGATGAACTTGGTCTGATCAGACCCAGACGCTCTTGTTCATCGAGTTGTTTCTTCAATTCTTTCAGCTCTTTTGCCCCAAGCTTGTATGGGCGCTTGCAAACGGGTTCTGTATCGGGCTCACGATCAATAACGAACTCGACTGGCCGGTGAGGAGGCATACCCGGAAGGTCTTCTGGAAAGACATCTTGATACTCACAAACAACTGGAATCTAAGAAATTGCGTCTAACTCGCCTTTCTCATTGAGAGAGAACAACCGAATGGTTTCATCACGAGCGCCATAGATGATCACATCCTCAGAAGAGTGCGTCAATTTAATCTCCCTGGCAGCACAATCAAGAAAGGCCTTGTGCTTAGAAAGCCAATCCATGCCGACAATTAGATCAATATCAGAGTCGCCGAGAACAATTGGGGAAGCCAGGAATTTATAATTGCCCATCTTGATGGTGACATCAAGAGCTACCAAACTAGAAGTCATAAGTTTTCCCGGGGAAACAACTTGCATAACCTTCGCCAAAACCTCTATGTCAAAATTGTGCTCCGATGCAAATGGTTATGACATGAAAGAATGCGATGCACCAGAATCAAACAATACTTTTGCAGGAATGGAGTTAACTAAGAGGTTACCCATTATCACATCTAAAGAATCCTCTGCTTGAGCTGCATTCATCATGTTCACCTTTGCATGCTTTGGATTGTGCTTGACAACTGCATTGCTTGAAGACCTCACAGGGGGAGGAGGCAGAAGGCGCCATTGGTTGAAGCACTTGTTTGCATAGTGACCTCTAAGAACGGACGATGATAAGGAGGAGGAGGACCACCTGTCCTCGGGGCCTGAGTCTGAGACTTGTTTTGATAGCCTCGGTTGGGTGGGTGGGGAGATCCTTTGTTCTTCTGCTGGTAGGGCTGACGAAACGGAGGAGGTGGAGGAAGCCTGAACTTCTATTGCTTAGCTGCCACTTGTGAGGAAGAAGAAGACTGGACTGCATCCCTGATTCTCTTCTTTGAAGCCTCACACTTGGCTGAGCAGCTTCTTGCTCGAGGGCCATGTGATCGAACTGAGTAGGCTCCACAAGAACAAGAGCTAACTGCAGATCCTCTCTGAGGCCACCCCTGAAGTGATAGATCATGCTCTTTTCATCAGGAACATCTTGCTTTGCGAAGCGAGCAAGCTTCTGAAACATGCTGTTGTATTGATACACGGACATGCTTCCTTGCTTGAGATTGCGGAATTCCTCACGCTTGCTCTCCACAACACTTGTTGGAATGTGATGAGCTCAAAAGTATCTGCAGAAGTCATCCCAGGTAATCACTCAACCCCCTTTGGAATCTTTGTACTACTGATACCAATCAGCTGCTTGGTCCTTGAGCTGAAAAGAAGTGAACTTGACCTAGTCCTCAAGCCTGACATTGCTACATTCAAAATGCTTGTTGATGTCCATGAGCCAATCATCGATGTCCGTGGCCTCAGCACAAGCGCTGAAAGACTTTGGCTGATTTGCAAGAAACTGGTTGAGGGTAGCAAACTGAGGTTGATTGTTGAATTGACCTTGACCTTGATTCCCTTGGTTGCCTTGGCCTTGGTTGCGCTCTTGCAAGAGTTGAAAAAGCATCTGGGTGTTGGCGTTGGTGGCTGCCATGACGGCTTGCCATGTCTCCAGAGGCGGAGGAGGTGGCAGAGGTGGAGGGTTCAACTGATTCCCATTGTCACGGTCCGGATTCAGACGCGTTGGAGGAGCCATCCTGAAGAGATGACATTCATTAGAACCATGATAGATAAGCTGAATCAACAAATAGATATGAGCAACATATAATCTTCACAATAAACATTCGAACAAAGATTGAACGAATGCATTCCAGAGTTAACATTAGACGACCATTAAGGTAAGAAGCCACTTAGACAAAGGTTGATAAATGAAACAACAAGGTACGACTGGAACAAATAAGTGGTAAGGATTACCCAATCCCATACCAATTATCTGCCGGAAGAATAACTAAGAGCTACTTGAATTCCCACCTATTAACTCCCGAAACTTTCTGGTTATGCAATCTCGTGTTGGGGATACAGGGAGGCACAATATATATCACAAAACTAACATGCCCTACGCTCCAAATGTATCCATCTGTTAACACGTAACAATGAAAAATCGGAAATCATGTACCACAACCTTCGAAAAGCATCCGTTATATGAGCTATGGCAATACTCCCGAACTCCCTCCCTAGTACTGGGTGGCGTCGAGGTTGTCTCACCACTAACTGCATAAAAGAGATTTTCGATGTCAGCGAACTCAGGTATTCCAGAACTGCAACGATAAAATTGTGACGATGACACCTCGGAGCTCAACTCCCCGGGACACTGCCACAACCCCTGAATGTCAGGAGGCACCAAGAACAATGTTCTCGTAACAAGAATATCGGAACGATCCCAAGATACCCGCGTGATCCTAATTTTTTTAGTGAAAATGAGGAGAGGAAAGCCAAAACATCTACGTCAGGAGACCTCACCAGAGCGACGAAGGGGGCTGAGGAGTAAAAAGAATCCTACTCTCCGATATATATAATCCTAAGACTCAAAACAATTTTGTTCAGGACAAAACAACGTCAGCGGTTCGATCAAGCAGGGGGGCTCCTAAGTCGGGATGGTTCTGATTACCAACTTGTAACGCCTAGGGTACGACTATATCTCCCACCTATCGAGGCACGCCTTGGAGGCATAACCGCATTTTGGTATTGTCGCAAGAAGGGTCATCCTCACACAATCCCATATAATGAACAAGAAAGTAAATAGTTGGCTTACAATCGCCACGTCACACAATGATCAAATTTCATACATCAATCAGAGTACACACAAGGTCCGACTATGGACGAATCCAAAAGAAAAGAAGACAACCCCAAATGCTAAATCCCGATCGTCCCAACTAGGCACCACTACTGATCATCCGGAAAGGAAACATAGTAACGGCCAAGGTCTTCGTCGAACTCCCACTTGAGCTCGGTGGCATCACCTGCATTGGTATCATCGGCACCTGCAACTGTTTTGGTAGTATCTGTTAGTCATGAGGACTCAACATTCTCAAAACCCATGAGATCAAGACTATTTAAACTTATAGGTAGGATGTGGTTATAAGGTGGAGTTGCAGCATGCTCTAAGCAAATATGATGCCTAAAAAACGAGTACAAGTGTAAGATGAGAAACTACATAATGGACGCAGAGCTAGAAGTGATCAAGAAGTGATCCTGAACTACTTACGTTCAAACATAACCCAACCGTGTTCACTTCCTGAAGTCCATCGAAAATAGACCATCACGGTTACACATGCGGTTGGCGCATTTTTAATTAAGTCAAGTGTCAAGTTCTCTACAACCGGATATTAACAAATTCCCATCTACCACATAACCGCAGGCACGCAAAACGAAGCTACGAGCAGGAAGTTATGGACGGTCGAACATGTGCACATATCGCAAGGAATCTGGGACTTAGCCGAATTTCACCTCACGAAACATGGACGGGGAGGACCCGGGACGGAGGGAACCAAGGACGGGGCAGCATTTGGTTCATCGTATGGGTGGATCTGATCCACTCTTGTGGATCCAGCGATCGGAATTCGGCGACGGCGGCGCGGACGACGAGGAGGTCGGCGGCGAGCGGCACAACGACGGGCAGCGGCGCTCGGCAGCAAGGTGGCGACGCGGCAGCGGGAGGCGGATGCGCGGCGGCGATGGAGCGCTACTGCGGTGGACGGCGAGCCCCGGCGAGGGGCCGGTGATGTCCGAGGCGGCAGCGGACGCGAGATCCAGCGTGGCAGCGGCGAGGCGCGGGTAGGCGGCAAAGTCCGGGCGGTGGCGCGAGGTGATGCGGGCCGGGGAGCCCCACGCGAGCATAGCCGGCCGGCAGCGGCGGGCGGCGGAGCGAGCCACGTGGCGAGCGCCGGTATCTGCGGGGAGGCGGAGCGGGCCACATGGCGAGCGTCGGCCTACCGGTGATGTAGCAAGGCCACTCGACAAATCTTGGCCCATTTCGACAATGTTTTCTCCCGCTCACAAAACAAGATCTGAGGGGTGCAACGGGTGCATGTGTGAGTCTCGAATCCTGAAACGGACAACGGGCAAAATGACCGGATGCATGAGACAAATACGAATGCAAATGAGATGCACATGATGACATGAGATGACATGCATGATATGAGCAAAATGAAAAACGAAGACAAAACCCAACCACGGAGGATATAACATATAACATTGCCAGAAATGGCAAGAGTTGGAGTTACAATTATGGAATGTTACATCTGAGGCTTTACACTATGACCAGCTGCCACGTCACCGGGCTCGCTATGAGGACGGTGCTGGGTCGTCCCGCCTCCGCGCTCTGGTGAAGCGCGAGGAGGACTCTGGCTAAGTCGGGGGGGGGGGGGGGGGGGAGCCGACACCCGGGAGCCACTGCGGGCACGCGCGCCGCTTTTGCTCGTCCTTTCCCTTCTTCCCGCATACCAAGAAACAAGTATGGGGCCCTGCGAGGGCATGTAATGAACCATAATTTCAATGCCTCTTGTGTTATGTTTATTGTTCCTGTGTTGAGTTATGGCATTCGTGCTTCATGTAGAAATAGAGGGATAACTTAGCTCGATGCGCCCGGGGTAGTTTCCTGTCTCGTGAGGGCGCATCCTCTGGCACCCGGTGAGCCCTCCTTGTTGCTGGCTCGGGAACCATTGACCTCGGGAGGCGTCACAAAGCTGTAGAAATTGTTACGACGTCGTCGGGTGCCTTATCCTTCCTTGCGCGAGGCCTCATAATCATGGCCTAGCGCACCATGTCCCAGTACACGTGGGGCACAGACTTAGAGGGGTGCGCCAACCGCGAGCTCAATCGAGGGTACCTCGCAAAGGTCAGGGGAGCCGAAGCTTTGGAGCAACATGGCTTTGGCGAGGTGTGTCCGTGCCTTAGGGTAGCCCAGCGCACGCAAACACCTGCCTAGCCCCCACGCGAGGCACCCGAGGGAGAGCATCGGGCAACTGCCGTCCTCCCTGGCATGAAACAAAGAACCGAGTGAAGAAGTAGAGAAAAGAAAGGATTCAACCGAGCAATCGAGAAATGCCAGAACTTCAAATTTCATTAAAAGCTGCAAACCAACCATAGAAAGCAAATGAACAGCCGCGTCCAGCACCTAGTCTAGTCTTCTCACCAGCGCAGAGCTAAGTGATGCCTCTAGGATGTGGGAGGGAGCCCCCGAGGCCCGAGGGCGGCACTAAGGAGACTCCGGGGCATGTACATCCCACTCATTATTACGTCATAGTGTCACGGGCGAAGACCTTCACGGGCATTGGGCCTTGCTTCATGGGTAGAACTTTCGGAGGTGTTGGTTGTTCCAGGCGTTCTGGATGGGGATCCTAAACGGCCCCTCCCACATGGGTGACAGCTTACGCAGCCCTTCCCTAGAGAGCACCCGCCTCAGGACGAGATCGCCCACCTCGAGTGTCCTGGAGAGGACGCTGCGGCAGTGGTACCGCCGCAGCGCCTGCTGGTACCTTGCCGCACGGAGCAAGGCTTGGCGGCGGCGTTCCTCCCCCAGCACGAGGTCCATCCCCCGCATGGCGTCCTGGCATGCCTCGTCGAACGCTAGGACCCACGCAGAGCGATGCCTGACCTCGTGAGGGAGAGCCGCTTCGGCTCCGTAGACGAGGAAGAATGGAATCTTGCCTATCCAGCATGGTGGCGGTAGTGCGGATGGACCAAAGCACAGACTAGAGCTTGTCGTACCAGCCCTTGCCGCATGCCTCGAGGTTCTTTTTGAAGGTCCTTGTCTTGAGGCCCCTCAGGACCTTCGTGTTAGCGTGCTCAGCATGGCCGTTGCTTCTGGGGTGTGCTATTGAGGTGTATCATATCAGGCCCTTGATGAACCTGACCGCGGAGCCGGCTGGGATGGTGCGGACGGCTTCCACCTCCGCCCATTTGGTGAACTTGTCGATGGTGACGTAGAGGTAGAGGTAGCCCCCGGGTGCTCGCGGGAACGGGCCCAGGATGTCCAGCCCCCATACCACAAACGGCCATGAGAGCGGAATAGTTTGGAGGCCCTGAGCGGGCTGGTGGATTTGCTTGGCATGGAACTGGCAGGACTTGCAGGACCTCACCAGCTCGGCTGCGTCGTTGAGTGCCGTGGGCTAGTAGAACCCGCTGCGGAACACCTTGCCCACTAGGGTGCGCGACGATGAGTGATTCCTGCAGTCTCCGTCATGTATGTCAGCTAGCAGCTCGCACCCCTGCTCCCTGGAGATGCACCACAAAGAAATATCATTCGGTCATTTTCGGTATAGCTCACTGTCCTGGATGCAGTATGTTGTAGCCTGCCGAGCTACGCGCTCCGCAACCTCCTCCTTCTCCGGAAGGGTCCCTTGCAGTAGTTATGCCTTGAATTCTTTAGTCCAGCACCCCTCTTGGGGTTCAAGCGCAAGGAGTGGGACGTGGTCCTGAAGTCGGGCCGCAGGCGGGAACTCTAGAGGTTGGTGGTGGGGGGAGCTCCTCTTGAGGCGGCATAAGCTCCGCAGCCGGAGGGACCGTTGAAGGCTTAAGGAGCCGCTCCTCGAAGACGCCAGGCTCCTGGAGTTGACGCCTTGACGCCCTTTTGGTGATATCATCAGCTTCCTTGGTTGTGCCGCGAGGCACATGCTGCAGTTCTAGGCCCAAGAATTTCTTCTCCATTTTGCGTACCTCCGTGAGGTATGCCTCCATGTGCTCGTCCTTTGGCTTGTACACCTTGTTGGAGAAGTTGACGAGGAGCTGAGAGTCGCCCTTGATGGTGAGGCGCTTCACTTCCAAGGCCACCGCTGCCTTGAGGATAGCGATCAAACCTTCGTACTCCGTGATGTTGTTGGAGATCTTCTCTCCCCGCTGGAAGCAGAGCTGTACGGTGTAGTAGAGCTTGTCCTAGGTGGGCGAGATGCGTATTGCTCCAGCCCCCGCGCCCTGGCGCTCGAAGGCACCATCGAAGTACATGACCCAGCCATCTGGTTCTTCTCTCCCTGGTGAGAGAGGCTGATCCTCGCATGCTTCGGACCCTGGAGTGTCAGTCCATTCCGCCATGAAGTCAGTGAGTGTGGCTCCCTTGATGACCCTGGTGGTGCTGAACTCTAACTAGAAGGCCTACAGGTCGATGTTCCACTCAGCGACCCTCCCTGCTGCGCTGGGGCTTCGGAGCACTCTCTCTGGCGGGTAAGCTGAGACAACCTTGATGGGGTGGCCCTGAAAGTAGTGGTGTAACTTGCGCGAGGCAACGAGGAGCGCGAGCAGAAGCTTCTGTGGCATGGGGTAGCGGGCCCATGCGTCACATAATACCGTGCTGACGAAGTAGACCAGGTGTTCGACGAGGACGAGAGTGTTGGTGGAGTCCGAGACTCCTGAAGCTGGGGGGCCTCCGGAGCTTAGTTGCCCACCGGGGCCACCACAACCTTAGGAGCGTCGTTTTGTAAACCTTGGTCATCTGTCGATGCCGCTCCGGCCTCATGGGCGCCGCCTGGGTGCCACACCGTCCTGACCAGATGTGCAGCACCGTGTGGCAGGTTCTTGCCCCGGTGCTATTCCCGAATGGCCACCAGTGTTGCGCTAGCGGATTGAGGTGTGGCAGCCAGGTAAAGCACCAGGGGCTCAAGAGGACGAGGCGCCACCATCACCTGTGGGCTGGTTAGTTATCTCTTGAGGTCTTGAAATGCTATGTCAGCCTCCAGAGTTCACTCGAATGGGCCCTTCTTCTTCATCAACTTGAAGAACGGGAGGGAGCACTCCCCCATCTTGGAGATGAAGTGCCCTAGTGAGGGTACGCAGCACACAAGTTTTTGCATTTCCTTGAGAGTCCGTGGTGGGCCCATGTCTTCTATTTCTTTGACCTTTTAGGAGTTCGCCTAGATCCCCCTGTGCGACACGAGGAAACCCAGCAGTTTGCCGGAGGGGACGCCAAACACACATTTCTCTGGGTTGAGCCGGAAATCTACCTTGCGCAGGCTGGAAAAAGTCTCCTCTAGATCCTGAATGAGGATCCTAGCTTGTCGAGATTTTACCACAATGTCATCGACACAGGCTTCAGCATTCCTCCCGAGTTGTTGGCCTAGGGCGATGTGCATCAGCCGCTGGAAGGTCGCCCCATCGTTATGCAGCCCGAAGGGCATGAAGGTGTAGCAGTACACCCCGCACGGGTTTAGGAATAACGTCTTCTCTACCTCCTCCACCGCCATCTTGATCTGGTGGTATCCTGAGAAGGCGTCTAGGAAACATAACAGGTCACACTGGGCGGTGGAGTTGACAATTTGGTCAATGCGCGGAAGTGGGAACGGGTTGTGAGGGCAGGCCTTGTTGAGGTTGGTGAAGTCGATGCACATGAGTACCTTCCCTCCCTTCTTGGGCACGACGACGGGGTTTGACAGCCACTCCGGGTATCATACTCGTGGATGACACTCGCCGCCTGTAGCTTGTGGGTTTCCTGGATGATGAAGGACTACTTCTCTATGGACTGTCGCCGCGCCTTCTGCTTCACCGGGCGCACATTGGGGGACACCCTCAAGTGGTGCTCGTTTACTCCCCTTGGGACCCCCACCAGCTGCTTTGGCTCCCAGGCAAATACCTCCTTGTTCGCGCGCAGGAACTTCACCAATGCCTCTTCTTGATCCGGGTCGAGGTTGGCGCCTACGGTGAAGGTGGCTCCCGAGGCCCCATCCACCTCGACCGGTGCTTGCTTCGTCTTGGCCCGATCTTGCGAGAATAACTTCTTCTTCTTTGCATGGCGCAACCCCTTGGGTCTCGGGGGCTGCTTCGCTAGCGGGGCACGCCACCGCCGCGGCCCTGAAGACGAGCTTGAGGGTCATCAGGGCCTCCTTGGTGTCTCCATCCACGGTGAGGACGCCGTTGCTCCCCGGCATCTTCATGAGGTTGTATGCAGGGTGAGTCGCTGCCATGAACTGAGCCAGGGCTGGGTACCCGGGGATGGCATTGTATGGGAGGCCGATGCGGCCGATGTCGAAGTCGATAAGCTCGGTGCGGTAGTTGTCGCGGGTGCCGAAGGTGACGGGGAGGCGGATCTGCCCTAGGGGGCTGATGGAACCACCACCGACTCCCGAGAAAGGCCTGGTGTGGCGGAGCCGGCCGAGCGGCACATGGAGCAAGCTGAAGGCTTCCACGGAGAGCACATTGAGGCCGTATCCTTCGTCGATGAGGCTCTTGGTGATTGCTAGGTTGCAGATAGTGGGTGTGCAGAGCATCGGGAGCGCGTCCAAGCCTGCGGTGATTGCTGGGCGGTCCTATGAGTTGAAGGTGAGGTCGGCCTGGGGCGCTGCCCATCCCGGAGGAGCCCCTGCTGCACGCGGGCAGTGCCCATCTGGCGGACGACCTGCTTGATGTGGCGATCCAAGGGTGGTGCCTGCAAACCACCAAGGAGGGCTGCTACGGCGGGGGGGGGGGGGGGGGGGGTGTGCCGTGGAGCACGCGTTGAAGAGGCTGCGCAGCTCCTCCCAGGAGGCCACAGAGGAGCGCGGCAGGTTGAGCAACCAGGCAAGCGGCACGCCGACGAGGGCCATGGTGAACCAGTTGGCCATGACTTGGTCATCGCCTCCGGCTTCGAGAACGGCCTCCTTGTACGCCAGTAGGAAGGCATCTCTGGCTTGAACTTGTGCGGCCACTGCACTTGCCGCAAGGCGGGGGTGAAGGCCTGGATGCTTGCGGCGCCTCTGTGGGCGCCCACCGATCCAATTGGAGGAGTGGTGCGTGCCATGGGAGCAGGACGAAGCAGGCGGAGAGGCGAAG
Source organism: Triticum urartu (assembly GCF_003073215.2). Classification (NCBI taxonomy): domain Eukaryota; kingdom Viridiplantae; phylum Streptophyta; class Magnoliopsida; order Poales; family Poaceae; genus Triticum; species Triticum urartu. The sequence continues at coordinate 303,459,495 of NC_053028.1, forward strand.
CTTCGATGCATCCCTACCTAGCGCGCCAAAGGTCAGATTGTGGGTTCCGGCTAACACTTGAGGTTCAAACTTTGGCGTGCGCATGAAGAACACTCTCTCCCAAGCTCGCTCGCTCAATGATCTCACGGCCTAGCTCGACGAACCCAAGGAACACGGGACACAATGATTTATACTGGTTCGGGCCACCTTACAATGTAATACCCTACTCCAGTGTGGTGTTGGTGGATTACCTCATGGGCTAAGGATGAACTAGTACAATGGGTGAACATCCTCAGGAGAAGAGGTGTTCTTGAGCTTGGCTCGCTGGTGGATGTGAGGATGGAATGGGTCCGATCCAAGATGAGTCGATCCCTCCCTATAGTGGTGGCTAGTCCTATTTATAGAGGCCCTGGTCCTCTTCCCAAATGATAGGCGGGAAGGGATCCCACAATGGCCAATTTTGAAGGGAGACAACTAGTACAATTTGTCCTGACAAAAGGTGGTCTTCGCCTACCAAAGGCTCTAGTGGTGACGCCGCTGTGGGCTCCATGGTGACCTCCGTTCTGCTGTCCTGCTGGTCTTAGTCTTGTTGCACCGATATGGAAACCTTTGCCTGATGCCTCGGGACTCCTCCCCTGTGCCTGCCTCTTTAGCATGAAAGAGGAAACTGGTACACTGCGTCCCCTGGTGCCCGCCTGGGCTTGGTCATCATGGCTCACGTCACGTGAACCTCGCGAGGTGCCCCTTGCATAGAGATATCCGCTCCTCGGGAGCCAGCCTAGTGAGGCTGCTCTCGGGGAGGTCTGGTGTCGTCCGCCTCATGAGGTTTGGCCCCTCGTGAGGGTCTTGAGTGGTCTCCGCTGAAGATGGGCCTTACCAGGCCGTTGGTGGAGCCACGCACAGGCCCGCAGGCAGGCAAGTCTAGGAACCCCCGTCACAGAACACCGACAAGAAGAGCTCAAGAAACAATATCCTGGGTACCCATAAGGCTGGCAAGATGCTTAGGAAGCTTATTAGCTTTCTCTTGTTTGGTTCTTAAATCCTCTAGCGCTTGCTGTTGTACCAGAAAGTATGCATCTGAATTCTGCAGGGACTTCCTCAGTCCTTCAGCTTCCTGTCACAGCACATCTGATCGATGTCTTTCAAATTGAATTTGAGGCTCAAGAAGACAAACTGATTCAGGCAGCGAGTTCAAAGAGCTTGTGCCAGCAGTAGTGGCCAGTAACTCGAACACTACATCAAGACAGAACTTTTGGGTTCTCTCACTGTCGTCAAGATAAATTTTATTAGCTTTCTTGAGACCAACAGGGATGTCTCACTATCTTGAACCTTATCTGCATTACTTCCTTTACCATTTCATAATGGGGTACTGTTCTCCAATATTTTGTCCGCATTCTAAAAGAGAAACAAGTAGACACATCACAAGTTTACCATGTTGTATATGAAACTCATTTGGGTAAATCAGTTCGGTAGTAAAGTGGATAGGATAACAACATGAAACAAACATATATCTATGTACCATGGTCACTTTATGGTCTATATCATTCTAGTTTTTGTTGCTAAATCAAGATAGAGACACAGTTCAAATAATATTTGTTCAAGACAAAGTAGAATAGACAGAATATAAGTGTGGGAAACTATAGAGCAATAACAACACTTGTAATGTGCATGACATGAGAACATAACTGTTTATTCAATTGACACTGAAATCAACATAGAGCAAGTTACGACAACAAACCAGTTAAAGAAACAGGTTTAAAACATACCTGTTGCACCATTGGAGTTTCAATTCCATCCTTCAAATTTGAGAATAGTTGGTATGAGTAAATACAGTGTTGCAAGAGCAAAGGAGTATGAACCATAGCCATAGAACCTGACCTGAGAACAATTCTTCTTCTCCTTTAAGCATTGAGTTGGGATTCAGAGTGGTGGTCCTCGTGCTTTGGGCACTGTAGTTCCCTTACTAACTGCTCGTGTTTGGGTGCTCTGTGGTGGAGACGGTGTTGAGTCAACTGGAACTGGGTTACTATCTGCTTGGGTTGGGGTTAGAAGGTGTGTAGCTGGTTTTCTATCCAACTGAGTAGGGGTACAATCTGCGATAGTCTGGGTTATGTGTGGTGGGGCTGGTTCTTGGGCAAGTACAACCGTGGTTCTATCTGCATCAACTGGTAGCACTATCTTTTTTGAAGACCATGTTGTTACTCTCTTACATACTGCCATCACCCTCTCCAATTCAAATGGCTGACAAACAAGAAAAGTAATCGAATGTACAGACATTGTATGACAGAGAGGTGCAATGGATAGTGGGGAATAAAAGAGGGCATGAAATAATTCAGATTTATGTTGTCTAACCAAACAGGATAGCATGACACAATTTCACATATATGATGGCTAACTAAATAGGATAGCATGACACAATTTCACATTATGATGGCTAACTAAAAAAGATGGAAAGACACAGTTTCACATATGATGACTATGTAAACAGGATGACATGATATAACTATATAATGTGTTTATTAAATAGGTTGGCATGCCATAGTTCACATACATGCCGCCTATGGAAACATGATAGCATGATATAATTCACGGATTGAATGACATAATTCAAAATATGATGACTTTAAACACTAAACAAGATGAGATGATATAACTATATGATGTCTTCATTAAATGGGTTGCCATGACGTAATTCAGATAGATGTTGTGTATGTAAACATGATGGCATGATATAATTTAAGTATATTATTTATATAGTAAGAAAGTAAGCAGATGGCAATCCATATATGATGTAAAATCTGAGCAATGCAAGACAACGTGCATGACATAGGTAATATAACCCTGCCAAGTTTGAGCATAGACCCCAGGGGGAAATAGAACTGGTCATCAGTCTCTGAATCCTCCTCTAAGGAGCTCTCTGTAACCAGCAAGATGTCTGCTTCAGCAGGTAGCATTGTCTGCTCTGAATACCTTGTTTTCACTCCAGATAGTTCCATCACCACTTCAAATGGCGAATCCACATGAAGAGTAGTTGAATATACAAATGTCGTGGACAAATGGAACACGTAATACAAAAAATGACAGCATGATATAATTCACATACATGATGATTGGCGAAACAACATGGCATTGCATAATTCACATATATAATGCCGTTGCACCAAGATAGCATTGCATAATTCACATATATAATGTCTTGCAACAAGATGGCAATGCATAATTCACATATATGGTAATTTGACACTAAACAGGTGGCATTCACACAAAGCATGTCTTAACTAATCAAATGACATAGCAATGCAATACACCATACGCACGATATGAGCAAAATAACCCTGCCAAGTTAGAGCATACACCTCGGGGGGGGGGGGATAGGATTGGTCATCTGATGAGGACATCAATACCATTGTTACACCCACAGCCCCTGCTGCTATACATACTGGACCAATAACTAGAGCTCGCGCACGCTAATTAAATTATCAGGTACTTTCGTTTCTTCGTAATGATTCTAATGTTCATGAGAATATGATGCTGCCTAAATTGGATACATTTGTTTTGCTTACAAATGAAGGGCCTGGCATGAATAAGAGGGATGAACACTAGAGCAAGACCAATCATGGAGATGATGGCATGCGCAAGGGGATCAAGAACGGAGTTACAAGTGATTATTTCAGGACTTTGAAGCCACCATAAGGAGTGCATGAAACCTTGGATGAAATATACAAGATGCCACTTTATTATTGGGTCAGGCCCATGTATTTTCGAAATACTTAAGTACAGGATGTTTTTAGAGTTCGTATGTGTGGGGAAACAAGAGTTAGGGTTGGTTTCGCACCCCTCCTCCAAGGGCCATGCAATTCCCCCCTCTTCCTCCATATATACAACCCTTAGGGCGGCGTTTAGACTTTGGGTTTTGTTTAGATTAAAGTTTGTCATAGCTGCAACTTTGCGTACTTCGTTTGTGTTCAACGACCAGACAAAGGCGTCACAGAACCCCACCTTGATCAATAAAGCTTTCCTCTTATATACGCAATATCCAGATTGCAATCTCAGTTTCTTGCTTGTGCTCCGGCGTGGTCAATAACCTCTCGGAGTTGGTTTAGCGATTGCTAAGGTGCGATATCCTCGCATGTTCGTAGTCGGATCGTCAAAGTTGACTTCCTACAAAATGATAGCCACCATCTCATCGAAAGACAGGACACCTTTGCCTCTATCAAGTGGTATCAGACTTCCAGGTTGCTCGGTGAGATTTTACAATTTTTCGTAGTTTAGATCGAGTCTTTTCCTCATACCTACAGTCCATGAAAAAGCCAAAAAAAATTAGGGTTAGTTCATCATATCCGAACTAGTCTGAGCCTTTGCATGGTCTTTTCAGTATTTTGCTTTGTTGAATTTGTGGTTGCATCGTCGTGTCTAGTTGCTAGTCTTCGAGTCTAGTCTTTTAGAGTTTCGAGTTCTGGTCGTAAGTTGTCACGCCACCGCCGCACCATCATCATCACCCCTGTCATCTACCACCACTACTTATACGCCACCGATCCCTCTCCATATACCATCACCAATCCGTATCCATATACCACCACCAATCTGTATCCATATACCACCACCAATCTGTATCCATATACCACCACCGCTGCCATATCCTACCACCATATATCCACCACCAATCTGAGTCCTTTCAAATTAGGTTTGTTTTCGAGATCCGTCTAATTTCCGATCCTTGTTTCCTTGCCTGAGTAGGTTTCAGGAAAAAAATTCTGGACACCCCCGGGTAGTTTTTACGCCAAAATTTTCGCAGGCAAACATATTTTTTCCCTATCCTATTTCTAGGCTTTTCTGAGTCTTTTGAGCCATGTGACATTATATTGATTTTGTGTCGCACTTTTTCATCGTCGCTGCCCTGATTTTCGGGAAAAAAAGTCAAAAAAAATTCCGTGCCCATCCTGTTAGTTTGACCTGGGAAGAGTTTTGAGACACTCGCTATTATAGTGATTTTTCGCAAATAAAAAGAGGAGCGCAAAAAAACAGAGCAAAAAAAATAAAATTCCAGAGTGTGCTTTCCCCTTGTTTACGTGTAGCACCGTGATTTTGTTAGTGTTCTAGGTTCGCGTCTCTTGCACGGTCTAGCCTAGGACCAGCATAGTACCGTCGTTGAGCATTTATTCAACTTTGCATCTCTGAATTGATTATTGCTAATATTTTTGCTACCATATTCTAAGCCTTCCTAGCTCCACATAAATCTACGTCGTGCGTTTGACTCTCCCTGGTAATCACACTATCCAAGCTTTGAGAGTTTTGACTACATCGGTTGCCAATGACCGCCTGCTGCTGGGTAAGAACTAGCAAGAATTTGAGATTTGCTGGACGGATCTGTGACACCCACCACCACCATTTTCTAGTAGTCTGTAGGATCATCTTCTTGTGTGTTTCTATTGCTGCTAACCATGGCAGGATCACAAGTCGATGAGACTGACTGGGAGAACATGACGAATAAGGAGTTGCATGACAAATTTCAGCAAATGATGAGTGGACAGGTGCAAGATGTGCTAAACAGATTTGAAGAGGCCATGGAGAAGATAGATGGCATGGAGAAGACGTTCGAAACAAACCTCGATAACAAGTTTAATGAATTGCTCACGCACCTCTACAACAACAACAACAACAACAACAACAACAACAACAACAACAACAACAACAACAACAACAACAACAACGACGACGACGACTACCTCCACGTCGCGAAACAGCCCTCCGCCGAGCGAGTCATGTCCCTCTTGCGCATGGCCAAACTATTGGTGCTGCTATGGATACTTCTGTGGCTCCTGCTGCTGATGATGAGGAGGATGATTATGCAGGAGATTACGAGGATGAGGTTGATCAAAATTAGAACTACGTGCAACCACGAACACCACAACCACCCGGTCGTCCACATGCAAATAATGGCAATGGTAGGCTCCCCCTCAGGTACGAGATCATGACCATCTCCCTAAACTGAAATTGAATATTCCACCATTTGAGGGTAGATATGTTCCTGATATATATCTTACTTGGGAGTTAGAAACTGAACAACGATTTACATGTTTACAATATCCTGAGGAGAGATGTGTTCCTCCTGCTGTTTGTGCTTTCACTAGCTTTGCATGTGTTTGGTGGTCTGAACATTGTAGATTATATCCTATTCTAGCTTCTTGGGCTGCTTTGGAAACTGCTATGTGTACTCGTTGGGTTCCACCATATTATCAACGTGAATTACTTCAAAAATTGCAGCGTTTAAGAGAAGGAAAAAAATTATGTAGAAGAATATTATCAGGAATTACAAACTGGCATGATTAGATGTGGTATTGTTGAGGAGAATGAAGCTATGCTTGCACATTTTATGGGTGGATTAACTAGAGAGATTCAGACCATTCTAGAGTATAAGGAGTATAATAATATCACTCGTTTGTTCCATCTTGCTTGTAAAGATGAACGTGAAGTGCAGGATCGACAGTCATTGGCGCAAACTAACTTTTCTGTAGGTCTATCTACATCATGGACACCACGTGCATCCTCTACTTCCACTACACCAGCACCTCCATCAGGTGCCACTGTCTGTGCACAAATGTAGGGGCTCTCATTTGTACCCCTTTACTTGTGCGCGGACAGTTAGAGCCGCGCCTACGGCCATACCTAGCAGGGCAGAGGGAACAGAAGCACAAGGCAGCCAGAACAATGCCAAAGCCCGAAGACACAAAGAGAAAGTGAGCGAGGTGGACTCCCCCGGCAACACCGTTGATGGGGCAGCCTCCGCAGCCCTGGCAAGAGCCTTGCCAGGGAAACTTGCCCAATGCCAACAGAGGGCGCCACCCGTGAGCCCAAGGGTTCCAACACCATCAACCACATTGGAACCAAGGCTCGGGAGGCACCTCCGTGGTGGCATGCAGATCTTCGAGAAGATCATAGGCACACATGATCGGATGAGGACCATAAGACGATGATCCTCGGCAAGATCCTTGCCGAGGAAATCCACAAGACGCCCGGCAAAATCCTTGCCGGGGAAGACCGCGGTGCCACCGCAAGACCCTTGCCGGGGCCCCGGCAAGACCCTTGCCGAGGATGCCTGCTGGGCCACAGCCAGGCCCACGTCTGCCAAGGCCCCACTGCCGTTCCCATGCAGTTGCCAGCCCAACCAGCTGGGCAGGCACCTGCGTGGCGACGCGCGGCCTCCAGGCCAACCCAGCAAGCACCTACGTGGTGGCATGCAGATCTTCGTGAATACCCTACCACCACGCCATCTCAGCAGCCTGCCAGCTTACGTGGCGCTGCATGCCTCGTTGGCCTGGACGCGCGTCGGAGCAAGGCGGAAAGGTGGCGGATGGGATGGGCCTCGTTACCATCCCCAATAAAGCAATGGGACACCTAAGAAGCACATTTAATGCACCTTGTCCCGTAATGATAGGCGATAAGATTGTACACTGTTTACCTTTCCACCTCCTGTGTGCCACTTTGGCGGCCCCTTTTTGACTATAAAAGGAGGCCCGAGGCATACCGGAGAAGGATTCAGACCTTTTGGACTACGCACGCACCGCAGATAGTTCGGAACCTCAAGAACACTCAAATATACACCAAAGCAGGACTAGGGTATTACGCATCCTTGCGGCCCGAACCTGGGTAAACGGTCCGTGTGCTAGCTACTAGACCCGCTCTTTGCACAACTCCGTGCCCGCCAACTGTAGAAGGGGTCCCAGTGATCCCATAGGTGTCGTTCCCACCGACATCTCTGGCGCGCCAGGTAGGGGTGCGCAGTCGTGGAAATACGGTCTAGTTGGCGCGGTAGCTTCGTCCTGGTCGTCGCCCCAAGGAAGAAGACGACCAAACGAGCGGCATCATTTGCGGATGCAGTAAATGCTCGCGCGGCGACAGAAAAGCTAAGTCATTCTAAACTTTGAGTAATTCTTTTATATATAAGGTTGTTTTCCTCGGAGATCCTGCTCTTGGTATGAAAAACCTGCATGCGATGGGGGCCTTCCGCAATTGGCAACACCCTTGTTCTGTTTCGAGTCCGCTCAACAGTTCAAGCGGCCGCCTCGAGAACGGAAAGGTGGCCTTCCCGCTATTGGCAGCGCCCTTGTTCTGTTTCGAATCCTCTCAACAGTTCAAGTGGCCGTGCTGAGAACGTGAAGGTGGTTTACTTGGCCGCAAGCACACCTGGCCGGTTGCGAGGATCCGTCCTCGAAACGCCACAGCCTAGGTTCGCGCTCCAGCAAGCCTATCCAGTTAAGCGTAGGGTGTACATACAAAGAACGATCGAACAGGGAAATAACATGCATCGTTTCAGGGTACTGCGGAGTAATATTACATCAATTGTTGTTGCGGTTCTAACTAAAGATAAAAATTGTCTTGGTCATGAACCTGTAGCAGCGGTGAGAAACGGGGTGCCTAGTCCCGGCGCTGGCCCTCTATCCTCTGAACTCCGTCGACGCGGCTGATGATGGGCTCGATACGCTCTTCGGGCGCCGCAAGGTCCACACCCTCCGGCAAGCTCTCCAGCATGGCGTCAAAGTCGAGGTTGGGGTTCCAGTATGCCACCTTGGTGAGGACCTTGGTCAAGTCACCCCGGCAAAGCCTCCGGGCCTCATTGGCCAGGGTGGTTGCTCTGTTGGAGCAGAACTGCTCTAGAGCTCCAAGAACGCCCTGAAAGAATAGGGTCAGTCTGGCGTTTGGACTCACGTTCGGCTCTGGGATTTACCTCATGTTCGGCATCCCCATGGTAGCCAGCTGTGTGGTGATCCTGCCAGCGATCTCGGCGAGGCGGCTGATCCAGAGGTTTTCACCCTTCACAAAATCCACGTGGTTGGCAGCATCATTCCTCCGCAGCTGCCTCTCGGCCTCCATATATTTGGTCAGGGTCTCCTCCCGGGCCCTGACCTCCAAAAGCATCCCCTCGAGGCCCTCCAGCTTCAGCTTCAGATCCCTGATGGAGTCATTGGCCTCGGAGAGCAGCTAGACCTTGCCGAGGACTGTGGCCCACGCGTCAGCCAAGGCACCTTTGGTCGCGTCCATCTCCTCTGTCACCTCCAGGACCTGCTTCTTCAGCCCGTCCTGCTCCACCTCCAGCTCGTTCACCTTGCCGGCCTGGACCTGGGCCTGAGCATTGAGTGCCTCCTCGTGCCTCAGCTCCAGCTCCCGGGTCCGCTGCACGACAAGCTACTCGACTTCCTCATCCTTTCCGCGGAGTGTCGCGGCCGAGATTCTCCTCGCGAGCGGCAAGGTCCTCCTCCTGGGAGTTTAGCACGGCCAGATGCTGGAGCCGAGCGGCCTCGTCCTTGGCGGCCTGTGCTTTCGCCGTCTCCTAGGCCTTCTCAACATCAGCCTGCTTCAGGACAAGCTCCTGCTTGCACTCGGCCAATAGATCTTGGGCGGAGTTTAGTTCCTCACAGGCCTGGCAGAACCAAGCCTCCGCCTTGTCCACCGCCGCCATCCTGGACTTGGCCTTGTCCAGGCGGGCGCGGTGAAGCGCCTGGAGCTTATGGAAGTTGGCGCTCATGGACTGAAGGAGCCGCTCTTCCTGTGAACCGCCACCACCTGCGCTCGACTCGTTGACAACCTCAAGCCCGGTGGCAGCGAGCACCTCATCATGAAACACCTCCCCGTCGGTGGGCGCCCTGGTGCTCGCCGTCCCTGGTAGGTGGACGAACAGGTCGTCGCTCACCCTTAGGTACTTGCCCGAGCAAGAGGCAGCAGAGGAGGAAGGTTGATCGTCAACCACCCCCTCCTCGGCAGCGGCCTTGCCGGCCTCCTCGGTGGGCCCCTTGCCGGCCTCCCCGGCAAGCCCCTTGCCGGCATCCTCGGCAGCACCCTTGGCGGCCTCCTCGGCGGCGATCTTGGCGGCCCCGGCCTCGGCGTCCCTGGCGATCTCCTCAATGACGGTATCGATGTCCTCCCGGTCCACCGGGGAAGGGTCTGGATACCGAGGAGGGGAATGAGGAAAAGCCAAGACCAAGGTTTGAAAAGAGAAAGCAAGAACAGGGACAGAGGGAAATTAACTTACCCGCGCCGGGCTGGGAAGAAGTGGCCCCCTCCTCGCCGATATTTGGTGCCGGGACGGAGCCATCGGTGCCCGAGTTCGCCTCCTCCTCCTCCTCCTTTGTGTGCATGGGCTCGGTGCTTGGCACCCTTGCCAGGGACGCCCCTCGGGGCGGCGTAGTCGATGGGGGCGGCGTGTTGGGGATGGCCCTCAGTGGCTCCTCCTGCTGTCGTCCTCCTCCTGCAACCACGGCAAGGTCAGCGCCAAGGGATCGTACCCCAACACACGTTGATAGGGAACGAGTGGAGAGCTCATGCTGGGGGCTGTGCCGAGGGTTGCTATCCGGGCTACTCTCCACCACCAGCGGCATACTAGAGGTACCCGCCGGGGGCTGGCCGCCCGTCGAGGCCCTGGCCCACTTCGCCACCCTCTGGGCCAGCGTCTCCATGTCCCCGCAAGAGTAAAAAAGTCAAGGAAACTGGCGCAGTCTGAAGGAACGAAGATGATGAAAGGAAGGATGCTTACTCATTCTCCACCTCCTCTTCCGATGCCTTCCTCTTCCTCCTTGGGCTGAGAGACCCAAGATCAAAGACGACTTTTGTGTCGACGTCTGCAGGAGGAGGGGAATGGGATGGAGTCTGGTGACGCTTGGATGAAGAAGAGGCGGTCGCTTTCTTCTTCGCTACTGCGATCCTCACCACCTTCCTTGCTCCCGCAGCCCTCGTTAGGCGCACGGACTCCTCCTGGGCCTCTTGCCGCTGCACTGTCCTGTCGGGCCGGACCGGCTCACTAGAGCTGGCCCGCCATAGGACACGCCTTCTCCCCGTTGCCGGAGGGTCGTCAGCCCCGGCCTCTCCCTCGGTTGACTCCTCGACCATGTCTTCGATGAGAGCGGCCTCGTTGCCGGTGCTGCTGGCCTCCCTGGCAGGCTCTGCCCATCCGGCAAGCTCCTCCTCCTCCGTGGCCACCTCGGCCCCATTCTCCACGTGGCCGATGCTGCCAGCCTCCCTGGCAAGCGCTGTCTCCGCTACCCTGGCAGCGATATAATCTAGCTCCTCCTTGGCGGTGTCCTTGATAAGCATTGCCTCCTCGCGGACATACCTTTCCGACAGGTTGTCAAAGAACTCCTGCACCCGCACCTCCTTCGGCTCGGCCCACCTTGGGTCAAGGTCGTGCGCGTTGAAGTCCGGCATCATGACGATGATGTCGGCTTGGCGAAAGTTGTTGCTCAGTGGGACCACTCCCGTCGGCAACCCGAACAGAGGCCCCATGACGACCTTGCCGGCCTTCGCGGCCTTGCCGGCTCTCTCAGCCCTACCGTCGCCACCCACGTCGACCTGGAAAAGCCGCTGACAAAGATGAGCGTGCCCCATCACCGTGAAGTTGTGCTTCATGCCGGGGCGAAGCCTCAGGACATCGGCCGTGTTCCTGAAGAGCCAGGCCGGGCTCCCCTTGTTATGCAGTGGGGCGATGCGGCGGCGGATGAAGTCGGCCCCAATCATCTCAAGGGTGAGCCCGGCCATGGTGAGGCAATGGATCCTAGTGGTAGTGATCCCGAGCTTCTTGTTATCGGCGTCGGCGTCGCTCCAGTCCTTGCGGCGGACTGGCGGGCTTTGGCGAACTTGGCAGAACTCTTGCGGATCCTCCTCCTCGATCCATAGCCACCGGCCCCGCCACTCCTCCCACCTCTCCTTCTAGGCACCCTCTGGATATGTGCCTTTCTCCTGGGTCCGTGGGATCTAGGGGACGCACCCGGAGATGGCACCCCCCCCACCTGGATACGAGGAAAGAAATAGTGGAGAAAAAGGGCCGTGCTGGGAAGCATTCTGGCAAAGCCCTCGCAGAGGTGGGCGAAGAGGGCCATACACGCCACGACATTCAGCGTGAAATCAAGAAGATGGAAGCCAAAGCTATGCATGATATCGTTGAAAAAGTCAGAGAAAGGGGGGCAAAGCCCACAGGAGAAGTAGTTAACGAAGAAAGGATACCGATTTGGGTCGGCCTTGGCAAAATCGGCCAGGATGATGCACGTAGCCGGATACCCCGTCGTCTTCAGCCCCCACAGAGGCTTGAAGTTGTCCCTGAGGTGGATCACATCTACCGTCGAGGGGAAGACATCAAGCTGCGTCCGAAGCGCCACTGACTCGCTCTTCGGCGTCTCATTCTCCTCGGCATCCTTGGCCACTCCCTTGCCCTTACTGGTTTTGGGTGCCATGGCGGCCAGGAAAGAAGTGAAGGGTCTGGAGCAGTGAGATATTGGGGGCAATGGGGGCGCGGTGGTGGCGAATGGAGGCGAGGGTTTCAGATTTTTTCCGCTTGAGGAAGAAGAAAGGGGACACGGTTCCGAAACTGGAGTGATGCAAAGGGTAAATGAGTAGCGCGCCCGCAGTTTCCCTTTTCTTATGGGGAAGGCGCGGGCCGCCTCTTTACCATTCATTGCGATGTGACGCATGAGGGCAGCAACTGCCCCCATGCATGACCCCCACGTCACGCACGACCCCCACGCCGCGCGTTCAACGCGGGTCGTGGGGAAGTGCAACAGGCGAGGAAGTTACACCAGTAAAACTCGACCTCGCATGTCCGCGCACCGTTTTGGGCCAAGCCCAACAATGCATCGCTCTTATGCATGGCCCAGGCCCGGGGGCTCCTGTCGGTGCACAAAAGTAGGGGCTCTCTTTTGTACCCCTTTACTTGTGCGCGGACAGTTAGAGCCGCGCCTACGGCCATACCTAGCGGGGCAGAGGGAACAGAAGCACAAGGCAACCAGAACAATGCCAAGGCCCGAAGACACAAAGAGAAAGTGAGCGAGGTGGACTCCCCCGGCAAGATCCTTGCCGGGGTGGCCTCTGCAGCCCCGGCAAGAGCCTTGCCTCGGCAACTTGCCCAATGCCAACAGAGCACGCCACCCTTGAGCCCAAGGGTTCCAACACACTCAACCACATTGGAACCAAGGCTCAGGAGGCACCTCCGTGGGGGCATGCAGATCTTCGAGAAGATCATAGACACACAAGATCGGATGAGGACCAGAAGACGACGATCCTCGGCAAGATCCTTGTCGAGGAAATCCACGAGACCCCCGGAAAGATCCTTGCAGGGGAAGACCGCGGTGCCACGGCAAGACCCTTGCCAGAGCCCCGACAAGACCCTTGCCGAGGACGCCTGCGGGGCCACAGCCAGGGCCACGTCTGCCAAGGCCCCACCGCTGTTCCCATGCAGCTGCCCGCCCAACCAGCTGGGCAGGTGATGTCTACTACACAACCTTCTTCTTGTAGACGTTGTTGGGCCTCCAAGTGCAGAGGTTTGTAGGACAGTAGCAAATTTCCCTCAAGTGGATGACCTAAGGTTTATCAATCCATAGGAGGCGTAGGATGAAGATGGTCTCTCTCAAGCAACCCTGCAACCAAATAACAAAGAGTCTCTTGTGTCCCCAACACACCCAATACAATGGTACATTGTATAGGTGCACTAGTTCGGCGAAGAGATGGTGATATAAGTGGTATATGGATAGTAGATAATGGTTTTTGTAATCTAAAAATATAAAAATAGTAAGGTAACTAATGATAAAAGTGAGCACAAACGGTATTGCAATGATAGGAAACAAGGCCTAGGGTTCATACTTTCACTAGTGCAAGTTCTCTCAACAATAATAACATAATTGGATCACATAACTATCCCTCAAAATGCAACAAAGGGTCACTCCAAAGTCACTTATAGCGGAGAACAAACGAAGAGATTATGGTAGGGTATGAAACCACCTCAAAGTTATTCTTTCCAATCAATCCGTTGGGCTATTCCTATAAGTGTCACAAACAGCCCTAGAGTTCGTACTAGAATAACACCTTAAGGCACAAATCAACCAAAACCCTAATGTCACCTAGATACTCCAATGTCACCTCAAGTATCCGTGGGTATGATTATACGATATGCATCACACAATCTAAGATTCATCTAGTCAACCAACACATAGAACCTCAAAGAGTGCCCCAAAGTTTCTACCGGAGAATCACGACGAAAACGTGTGCCAACCCCTATGCATAGGTTCATGGGCAGAACCCGCAAGTTGATCACCAAAACATACATCAAGTGAATCACGTGATATCCCATTGTCATCACAGATACGCAAGGCAAGACATACATCAAGTGTTCTCAAATCTTTAAAGACTCATTCCGATAAGATAACATCAAAGGGGAAACTCAATCCATTACAAGAGAGTAGAGGGGGAAGAAAAAATCATAAGATCCAACTATAATAGCAAAGCTCGCGATACATCAAGATCGTATCACCTCAAGAACATGAGAGAGAGAGAGATCAAACACATAGCTACTGCTACATACCCTCAGCCCCGAGGGAGAACTACTCCCTCGTCATGGAGAGCACCGGGATCATGAAGATGGCCACCGGAGAGGGATTGCCCCCTCCGGCAGGGTGCCAGAACGGGTGTAGATTGGCTTTCGGTGGCTACGGAGGCTTCTGACAGCGGAACTCCCGATCTATTGTGCTCCCCGATCGTTTTAGGGTATATGGAGATATATAGGAGGAAGAAGTGCATCAGGTGGGCCACGAGGGGCCCACACGGGTGGAGGGCGTGCCCAGGGGGGTGGGCGCGCCCCCCTGCCTCGTGGCCTCCTCGTTGATCCCTTGACGTGCACTCCAAGTCTTCCGAGCTTATTCAGATCCAAAAATAAGTTCCGTGAAGTTTCAGGTCAATTGGACTCCGTTTGATTTTCCTTTTCTGCGATATTCTAAAACAAGGAAAAAACAGAAACTGGCACTGGGCTCTGGGTTAATAGGTTAGTCCCAAAATCCATATACAATAGCATATAAAACATCCAAGGTTGATAATATAATAGCATGGAACAAAAAAAATTATAGATAGGTTGGAGACGTATCAGCATCCCCAAGCTTAATTCCTACTCGTCCTTGAGTAGGTAAATGATGAAAACAGAATTTTTTATGTGGTATGCTACCTAACATATTTATCCATGTAATTCTCTTCATTGTAGCAAGAATATTCAGATCCATAAGATTCAAGACAAAAGTTTAATATTGACATAGAAATAATAATACTTCAAGCATACTAACTAAGAAATCATGTCTTCTCAAAATAACATGGCCAAAGAAGGCTATCCCTACAAAATCATATAGTCTGGCTATGCTCCATCTTCACCACACAAAATATTTAAATCATGCACAACCCCGATGACAAGCCAAGCAATTGTTTCATACTTTTGATGTTCTCAAACTTTTTCAATCTTCGCGCAATACATGAGCGTGAGCCATGGACATAGCACTATAGGTGGAATAGAATGGTGGTTGTGGGGAAGACAAAAAGGGAGAAGATAGTCTCACATCAACTAGGCGTATCAATGAGCTATGGAGATGCCCATCAATAGATATCAATGTGAGTGAGTAGGGATTGCCATGCAACGGATGCACTAGAGCTATAAGTATATGAAAGCTCAAAAAGAAACTAAGTGGGTGTGCATCCAACTCGCTTGCTCACGAAGACCTAGGGCATTTTGAGGAAGCCCATCATTGGAATATACAAGCCGAGTTCTATAATGAAAGATTCCCACTAGTATATAAAAGTGACAACATAGGAGACTCTCTATCATGAAGATCATGGTGCTACTTTGAAGCACAAGTGTGGTAAAAGGATAGTAGCATTGCCCCTTCTCTCTTTTTCTCTCATTTTTTTTTATTTTTTTTATTTTTTTATTTGGGCCTTTTCTCTTTTTTATGGCCTCTTTTTTTCTCTTTTTTTATTTTCATCCAGAGTCTCATCCCGACTTATGGGGGAATCATAGTCTCCATCATCCTTTCCTCACTGGGACAATGCTCTAATAATGATGATCATCACACTTTTATTTACTTACAACTCGATACTTAGAACAAGATATGGCTCTATATGAATGCCTCCGGCGGTGAACCGGGATGTGCAATGATTCATGAGTGACATGTATGGAAGAATTATGAATGGTGGCTTTGCCACAAATACGATGTCAACTACATGATCATGCAAAGCAATATGACAATGATGGAGCATGTCATAATAAACGGAACAGTGGAAAGTTGCATGTCAATATATCTCAGAATGGCTATGGAAATGCCATAATAGGTAGGTATGGTGGCTGTTTTGAGGAAGGTATATGGTGGGTTTATGGTACCGGCGAAAGTTGCACGGTACTAGAGAGGCTAGCAATGGTGGAAGGGTGAGAGTGCGTATAATCCATGGACTCAACATTAGTCATAAAGAACTCACATACTTATTGCAAAAATCTATTAGTTATCGAAACAAAGTACTACGCGCATGCTCCTAGGGGGATAGATTGGTAGGAAAAGACCATCGCTCGTCCCCGACCGCCACTCATAAGGAGGACAATCAATAAACAAATCATGCTCCGACTTCGTCACATAACGGTTCACCATACGTGCATGCTACGGGAATCACAAACTTTAACACAAGTATCTCTCAAATTCACAACTACTCACTAGCATGACTCTAATATCACCATCTCCATATCTCAAAATAATTATCAAGTATCAAACTTCTCATAGTATTCAATACACTTTATATGAAAGTTTTTATTACATCCCTCTTGGATGCCCATCATATTAGGACTAAATTCATAACCAAAGCAAATTACCATGCTGTTATAAAGACTCTCAAAATAATATAAGTGAAGCATGAGAGAACATCTATTTCTACAAAATAAAACCACCACCGTGCTCTAAAAAGATATAAGTGAAGCACTAGAGCAAATGACAAACTACTCCGAAAGATATAAGTGAAGATCAATGAGTAGTCGAATGATTATGCAACTATATGAAGAATCTCTAACATTCAATAATTTCAGATCTTGGTATTTTATTCAAACAGCAAGCAAAACTAAATAAAATAAAGTGACGCCCCAAGCAAAACACATATCATGTGGTAAATAAAAATATAGCTCCAAGTTAAGTTACCGATGAACGAAGACGAAAGAGGGGATGCCTTCCGGGGCATCCCCAAGCTTAGGCTCTAGGTTGTCCTTGAATATTACCTTGGGGTGCCTTGGGAATCCCCAAGCTTAGGCTATTGCCACTCCTTATTCCATAGTCCATCGAATCTTTACCCAAAACTTGACAACTTCACAACACAAAACATAACAGAAAACTCATAAACTCTGTTAGCGAAAGAAAACAAATCACCACTTAGGGTACTTTAATGAACTCATTCTTTATTTATATTGGTGTAATATCTACTTTATTACAACTTCTCTATGGTTTTATAAACTATTTTACTAGCCATAGATTCATTAAAATAAGAAAACAACACACGAAAAACAGAATCTGTCAAAAACAGAACAGTCTGTAGTAATCGGGATCAAACGTATACTTCTGGAACTCATAAAATTCTCAAATAAATTGCTGGACATGAGGAATTTATCTATTAATCGTCTGCAACAAGAATTAACTAAATATCACTTTCCAAATAAAAATGGCAGCAATTCTCGTGAGCGCTAAAGTTTCTGTTTTTTACAGCAAGATCAACAAGAATTTCCCCAAGTCTTCCCAACGGTTCTACTTGGCACAAACACTAATTAAAACATAAAAACTCAATCATAACAGAGGCTAGATAAATTATTTATTACTAAACAGGAGCAAAAAGCAGGGAACAAAAATGAAATTGGGTTGCCTCCCAACAAGCGCTATCGTTTAACGCCCCTAGCTCGGCATGATGATTTCAATGATGCTCATATAAAAGATAAGAATTGTAACATAAAGAGAGCATGATGAAGAATATGACTAACACATTTAAGTCTAACCCACTTCCTACGCATAGGTATTTTTTGAAAAAACAACTTATGGGAGAAATAATCAACTAGCATAGGAAGGCAAAACAAGCATAACTTCAAGATTTTCAACACATAAAGAGGAAACTTGATATTATTGCAGTTCATACAAGCATATGTTCCTCCCTCATAATAATTTTCAGTAGCATCATGAATGAATTCAACAATATAACTATCACATAAAGAATTATTTTCATGATCTACAATCATAGGAATCTTATTACTCTCCACACAAGAAAAATTCTTCTCATGAATAATAGTGGGAGTATCATAAGAAACTCGAATACTATAAATTGTTTCCACATTAAAAGAGTAATGTTCAGAAAAAGGGTAACCATAATCATGACAAGTTTTATAGATATAATCACTACTTTTTATAGCATAAGTATCATCACAATAATCATCATAGGTAGGAGGCATGCTATCATCATCATAAATTTGCATATCAAAACTTGGGAGACTAAAAATATCATCTTCATTAAACGTAGCATCCCCAAGCTTGGGACAAACATTAATTGCAGCAAATATATTCTCAAAAACATCATCTTCATCAAACATAGCATCCCCAAGATTGGGCCTTTTCATATCATAAGCATAATCACTCTCATCATTAATAGTATGGATAGCACCAATAGTATAGCAATTATCATATTCTTCCAAGCAAGTGCTAAAAAGATTTTCAAGATCATAAGAAGTATCATTATCTTTCACAATTATATTTTCATGAGGCACAATAGTAATCCGAGCAGCATTATTTGGGGGAGTTATCTTTTTACCTCTCTTCCTTTTTCTTTTCTTCTTCCTCACCACATCATGTGTGGGTTCAATCCTCTTTTTGGAGCTCCTTATTAATGAGATTGGTCGAATAGGAGGCTCCTCCTCGTTACCTGATTCATCATAAGAAATAATAGGAGGGTATTGGGAAGTCTCTTCCCTTTCATTAGTATTCTCTTCATCTTCTATTTGTTTTCTTTTCTTTATGTGATTGGCAATATAAGGATTTTCGATACAATTCACCGCACAATACATATAAATTTCCTCTAGATCAAAACCAAGAAGTTTATAACGGGCAAATTCTGGAAGATGTCTAGTTATACGTTTCATTTCTTCGTAGCCCATAAGCAAACTAAGTACATTATAATGTGCAAGGGAAATCAAGTCATCGAAATTTTTGGACATGATTAGATCATGAAACCATTTGCATCGGATAGCTAAATGACCCTGTTCATTTCAAAGTATACAAGTACGGCCAAGAAAATTTAAATCTTCAGCACAATCATCTAGCCTTTCTTGCAACAATTTAGTTTCTAAGTACTTATGCCTCTTGCAATATCTATCTTCCCTATTTGGTGTGTACTTACAAACCCAATGCACTCCACAAAAATTGACATGTTTATAGGAGACATTTTCATCATAACTAGTGCAATCATCATTAGTACCATGGATATTCAAGGAGTTCATACTAACAACGTTGCAATCATGCTCATCATTCAAATATTTAGTGCCAAACATTTTAATGCATTCTTCTTCTAACACTTCGGCACAATTTTCCTTTCCATCATACTCACGAAAGATATTAAAAAGATGAAGCGTAGGAGTCAAACTCAATTCCAATTTTTTTTGTAGTTTTATTTTATAAACTAAACTAGTGATAAAACAAGAAACTAAAACACTAGATTGCAAGATCTAAATATATACCTTCAAGCACTCACCTCCCCGGCAACGGCGCTAGAAAAGAGCTTGATGTCTACTACACAACCTTCTTCTTGTAGACGTTGTTGGGCCTCCAAGTGCAGAGGTTTGTAGGACAGTAGCAAATTTCCCTCAAGTGGATGACCTAAGGTTTATCAATCCATAGGAGGCGTAGGATGAAGATGGTCTCTCTCAAGCAACCCTGCAACCAAATAACAAAGAGTCTCTTGTGTCCCCAACACACCCAATACAATGGTAAATTGTATAGGTGCACTAGTTCGGCGAAGAGATGGTGATACAAGTGGTATATGGATAGTAGATAATGGTTTTTTAATCTGAAAATATAAAAACAGCAAGGTAACTAATGATAAAAGTGAGCACAAACGGCATTGCAATGATAGGAAACAAGGCCTAGGGTTCATACTTTCACTAGTGCAAGTTCTCTCAACAATAATAACATAATTGGATCACATAACTATCCCTCAACATGCAACAAAGAGTCACTCCAAAGTCACTAATAGAGGAGAACAAATGAAGAGATTATGGTAGGGTATGAAACCACCTCAAAGTTATTCTTTCCAATCAATCCGTTGGGCTATTCCTATAAGTGTCACAAACAGCCCTAGAGTTCGTACTAGAATAACACCTTAAGACACAAATCAACCAAAACCCTAATGTCACCTAGATACTCCAATGTCACCTCAAGTATCCCTGGGTATGATTATATGATATGCATCACACAATCTAAGATTCATCTATTCAACCAACACATAGAACCTCAAAGAGTGCCCCAAAGTTTCTACCGGAGAATCACGACGAAAACGTGTGCCAACCCCTATGCTTAGGTTCATGGGTGGAACCCGCAAGTTGATCACCAAAACATACATCATGTGAATCACGTGATATCCCATTGTCATCACAGATATGCAAGGCAAGACATACATCAAGTGTTCTCAAATCTTTAAAGACTCATTCCGATAAGATAACATCAAAGGGGAAACTCAATCCATTACAAGAGAGTAGAGGGGGAAGAAAAAATCATAAGATCAAACTATAATAGCAAAGCTCGCGATACAACAAGATCGTATCACCTCAAGAACACGAGAGAGAGAGAGAGAGAGATCAAACACATAGCTACTGGTACATACCCTCAGCCCCCGAGGGAGAACTACTCCCTCCTCATCATGGAGAGCACCGGGATGATGAAGATGGCCACCGGAGAGGGATTGCCCCCTCCGGTAGGGTGCCGGAACGGGTCTAGATTGGTTTTCGGTGGCTACGGAGGGTTCTGGCGGCGGAACTCCCGATCTATTGTGCTCCCCAATCGTTTTAGGGTATATGGAGATATATAGGAGGAAGAAGTGCGACAGGGGGGCCACGAGGGTGGAGGGTGCACCCCCTTCCTCGTGGCCTCCTTGTTGATCCCCTGACATGCACTCCAAGTCTTCTGGGCTTCTTCTGATCCAAAAATAAGTTCCGTGAAGTTTCAGGTCAATTGGACTCCGTTTGATTTTCCTTTTCTGCGATATTCTAAAACAAGGAAAAAACATAAACTGGCACTGGGCTCTGGGTTAATAGCTTAGTCCCAAAAATCATATAAAATAGCATATAAATGCATATAAAACATCCAATGTTGATAATATAATAGCATGGAACAAACAAAAATTATAGATACGTTGGAGACGTATCAGCAGGAACCTATGTGGAGACGCGCAGCCTCCAGGCCAACTAAGCAAGCACCTACATGGTGGCATGCAGATCTTCGTGAAGACCCTACCACCACGCCATCTCAGTAACCTGCCAGCTTACGTGGCGCTGCATGCCTCGTTGGCCCAGACGCGCGTCGGAGCGAGGCGGAATGGCGGTGGATGGGACGGGCCTTGTTACTGTCCCTAATAAAGCAATGGGATACCTAAGAAGCGCATTTAATGCGCCTTGTCCCGTAATAACATGCGATAAGCTTGTACACTGTTTACCTTTCCACCTCCTGTGTGCCACTGTGGCGACCCCTTTTCGACTATAAAAGGAGGCCCGAGGCGTACCAAAGAAGGATTCGGACCTTTTGGACTACGCACGCACCGCAGCTAGTTCAGAAGCTCAAGAACACTCAAATATACACCAAAGCAGGACTAGGGTATTACACATCCTTGCGGCCCGAATATGGGTAAACGATTCGTGCGCTGGCTACTAGACCCGCTCTTTTCACAACTCCGCACCTGCCAACCGTAGAAGAGGTCCCAATGATCCCATAGGTGTCGTTCCCACTGACAGCCACCTCCAGCCGTGATACAAGAAAGCAGGTACAACCACCACTATCTGCCAAGCGCACACCTGTCGGGCCTGCGCAAAGCTCTTCTTCTTCCATGGCATTAACAGGGCACACAAGTAATATTATTTTTCGTTGTTGTAAGGGAAGAGTACATTTTGCAAGAGAATGCAAGTCTCAGCGTGTGATGATTGCTACTGAGGATGGTGGGTATGAGTCCGCTAGTGACTATGATGAGGAGACTTTGGCTCTTATTACACATGAAGAACACGGTGGAGATGATTCTTATCATGAGACACAATACATGGCCGCTGAAGATGCTGACAGGTATGAATGTTCAGTTGCTCAACGTGTTTTGAGTGTGTAGGTTACACAAGCTGAGCAAAATCAGAGGCATAATTTGTTCCATACAAAGGGAGTTGTGAAGGAACGTTCTGTTTGTGTCATCATAGATGGAGGGAGCTGCAACAACTTGGCTAGCATGGAGATGGTGGAGAAGCTATCTCTCACCATAAGACCACATCCACATCCTTACTACATCCAATGGTTCAACAACAGCGGCAAGGTTAAGGTAACACGTACTGTTCGTGTGCATTTTAGTATCTCTACATATGGTGATTATGTTGATTGTGATGTGGTACCTATGCAAGCATGTTCCTTATTACTTGGTAGACCATGGCAATTTGATAGAAATTCTGTACACCATGGTAGAAAGAATCAGTATACTCTTGTTCATAAGGCCAAAAATATTACTTTTCCTCCTATGACTCCTGATTCCATTTTGAAAGATGATGTTAATAGAGCTAATAAAGCAAAATAGGAGAAAAATAAGAGTAAAAGTCAGATTGTGGCAAACGAATTTGAGCAACAAATGAAACCTAATAATAAACCATCTAGTGTTGCTTCTGAAATTAAATTGAAAAGTGCATGTTTACTTACCACAAAATCTGATATTGATGAGCTAGATTTCAGCAAATCTGTTTGCTATGCTTTTGTGTGCAAAGAGGCATTAGTTTCATTCGAGGACGTGCCTTCCTCTTTTCCCCCTGTTGTCACTAACATTTTGTAGGAGTTCGCTGACGTCTTTCCACAAGACGTGCCACCAGGATTACCACCTATTCGAGGGATTGAGCATCAAATTGACTTAATTCCCGGTGCATCGCTACCCAACAGCGCACCATACCGTACCAATCCAGAGGAGACGAAGGAGATTATGCGTCAAGTGCAGGAGCTACTCGACAAAGGTTACATACGCGAATCTCTTAGTCCTTGTGTTGCTCCTATTATACTAGTTCCTAAAAAGGATGGTACATCACGTATGTGTGTTGATTGTAGAGGCATTAATAATAGTACTATTCATTATCGTCATCCTATTCCTAGGCTAGATGATATGCTTGATGAATTGAGTGGCTCTACAATATTCTCCAAAGTTGATTTGCGTAGTGGATACCATCAAATTCGTATGAAATTGGGAGATGAATGGAAAACAACATTTAAAACTAATGCACCTAGTACTTTCATGAGACTAATGAATGAAGTTTTACGTGCTTTCATTGGACGATTTGTGGTAGTCTATTTTGATGATATACTGATTTATAGCAAAACTTTGGAAGAACATTTGGAACATTTACGTGCTGTTTTTTTGGCTCTACGGGATGCACGTTCGTTTGGTAACCTTGGGAACTGCACCTTTTGCACCGACCGAGTATCTTTTCTTGGCTATGTTGTTACTCCACAGGGAATTGAAGTTGATAAAGCCAAGTTTGAAGCTATTGAGAGTTGGCCGCAGCCCAAAACGGTCACACAAGTGAGGAGTTTTCTTGGCCTCGCTGGATTCTATAGGCGTTTTTTGAGAGATTTCAACACCATTTTTGCACCTCTCAATGAGCTTACAAAGAAGGATGTGCCTTTTGTTTGGGGTACCGCACAAGAAGAAGCCTTCACGGTATTGAAAGATAAGTTGACACATGCTCCTTTACTCCAACTTCCTGATTTTAATAAGACTTTTGAGCTTGAATGTGATGCTAGTGGAATTGGATTAGGAGGTGTGTTATTACAAGATGGCAAACCTGCTGCATACTTTCTGAAAAATAGAGTGGGCCTAGTCTGAACTATTCTACTTATGATAAAGAATTATATTCTCTTGTTCGGACCTTAGAAACATGGCAACATTATTTATGGCCCAAAGAATTTGTTATACATTCTGATCATGAATCATTTTGAAACACATTAAAAGTCAAGAAAAACTGAACCGTAGACATGCTAAATGGGTTGAATTCATTGAGACTTTCCCTTATGTCATTAAACACAAGAAGGGTAAAGAAAATGTTATTGCTGATGCTTTGTCTCGTCATTATACTATGCTTTCACAACTTGACTTTGAAATATTTGGTTTGGAGACCATCAAAGATCAATATGTGCATGATGCTGAATTTAAAGATGTATTGCAGAATTGTAAGGAAGGGAGAACTTGGAACAAGTTCGTTATTAATGATGGATTTGTGTTTCGTGCTAACAAGCTATGCATTCCAGCTAGCTCATTCGTCTTTTGTTGTTGCAGGAGGCGCATGGAGGAGGATTAAAGGGACACTTTGGCGTCAAGAAGACGGAGGATATACTTGGTACACATTTCTTTTGGCCAAAGATGAGACAGGATGTTGAGAGTTTTGTTGCTCGCTGCACTACATGTCAAAAAGCTAAGTCACGACTCAATCCTCATGGTTTATATATGCCTTTGCATGTACCTAGTGTTCCTTTGGAGGATATATCTATGGACTTTGTTTTAGGTTTACCTCGAACAAAAAGGGGAGGGATAGCATATTTGTTGTCGTGGATAGATTTTCGAAAATGGCACACTTTATACCATGCCATAAAAGCAATGATGTTGTTAATGTTGCTGATTTGTTCTTTCATGAAATTATTCTCTTGCATGGTGTGCCAAATACTATTGTTTCAGATCGTGATACTAAATTTCTTAGCCACTTTTGGAGATGTATATGGGCTAAGTTGGGGACTAAACTGCTTTTTAGTACTACTTGTCACCCCTAAACTGATGGACAAACTGAAGTAATCAATAGAACATTGTCTACTATGCTTAGGGATGTTTTGAAGAATAATAAGAAAATGTGGGAAGAATGCTTGCCTCATATTGAATTTGCTTATAATCGTTCATTGCATTCTACTACTAAGATGTGCCCTTCTGAAATTGTGTATGGTTTCCTACCTCGTGCACCTATTGATTTGTTGCCTCTTCCTTCTTCGGAGAAGGTTAATTTTGATGCTAAAGAACATGCTAAATTGATTTTAAAAATGCATGAGTTAACTAAGGAAAACATTGAGCGTATGAGTGCTAAATATAAGGGGACATTTACATCTATGCCCCTAATTTGCGCCCACTCTCAGATTTACCCCTAATTTCAAAGCCTTCTCAAATTTGCCCCTCCACCGTTAGGTGCACTTACAGAAATACCCTTCTGTGCCGTTACCGTCCGGTCAAAGCATGTCAAAGCCGGTCAAAGGGCTTTGACTGTCCTGAAAAAATAGCAAAAAATTCTAAAAAAACTGAAAATTTGTGGGATCAAAGGTACTCAGGTACGCAAGGTGCATGCAAAGTTTCATGCTGTTTGTACATTCCAGGAGCTCGTGTCAGAGGGAAAACAATAAATATGTACGCTTGTGAATAATAAATTCAAAAAATAGCAAGAAAATTCAAAAAAAATATGAAATTTTTTGGCATCAAAGAGGCTCGGGTCTGCAAGCTGCGTGCAATTTTTTGTTGTGTTTGGACATTGGAGGGGCTTGTGGAGAAAAAAACAAAATTTGGCTCGAGAAAAAACTTGGGAAAAAAATAACTATTTTGTTTTTTCTTGCTAGAGCTCCTCGCATGTCATTTGATCACAAAAACTTGCAAGCACCTTGTGCAGCCAAGCCACTTTGATGCCAAAAAATTTCATATTTTTTAAAATTTTCTTGCTATTTTATTTCAAATTTATTGTTCATAAGCGTGCAGATTAATTGTTTTTCCTCGCCACGAGCTCCTGGAATGTCCAAATAGCACGAAAATTTGCACACACCTTGGGCACATGAGTATCTTCGATCTCACAAAATTTTAGATTTTTTAGATTTTTTTTTGCTATTTTTTTCAGGACGGTCAAACCTGTTTGACCTGACGGTAACGGCGCAGAAGGGCATTTCTATAAGGGTACCTAACGACGGAGGGGCAAATTTGAGCAGGCTTTCGAATTAGGGGTATATCTGATTAGGTGGTTCGAGTTAGGGACAGAAATGCAAATGGCCCAAATATAAACTTGCTGGAGATAAGGGTAGAAAACATATTGTGTTTGCACCTGGAGATCTTGTTTGGTTACATTTGTGTAAGGATAAATTTCCTAATTTGCGCAAATCAAAGCTAATGCCACGTGCTGATGGTCCTTTAAAGGGGTTAGAGAAAATAAATGATAATGCATATAAACTTGAGCTGCCTACAGATTTTGGCTTTAGTCCCACTTTTAACATTGCAGATTTGAAGCCTTATTTGGGTGAGGAAGATGAGCTTCCGTCGAGGATGACTTCATTTCAAGAAGGGGAGGATGATGAGGACATCAATACCATTGTTACACCCACAGCCCCTGCTGCTATACATACTGGACCAATTACTAGAGCTCGCGCACGCCAATTAAATTATGAGGTACTTTCGTTTCTTGGTAATGATTCTAATGTTCATGAGAATATGATGCTGCCTAAATTGGATACATTTGTTTTGCTTACAAATGAAGGGCCTAGCATGGATAAGAGGGATGAACACTGGAGCAAGACCAAGCATGGAGATGATGGCATGCGCAAGGGGATCAAGAACGGAGTTACAAGTGATGATTTCAGGACTTCGAAGCCACCATAAGGAGTGCATGAAGCCTTGGACCAAATATACAAGATGCCACTTCATAAATTTCGTCCAGAGGCTATTCTAGGTGCTGTGTCACCTTATTATTGGGCCAGGCCCATGTATTTTCGAAATGCTTAAGTATAGGCTGTTTTTAGAGTCCGTATGTGTGGGGAAACAAGATTTAGGGTTGGTTTCGGACCCCTCCTCCAAGGGCCACGAAATTGCCCCCTCTTCCTCCATATATACAACCCTTAGGGCGTCATTTAGACATTGGGTTTTGTTTAGATTAATGTTTTCCATAGCTGCAACTTCGCGTACTTTGTTTGTGTTCAACAACCAGACAAAGGCGTCACAGAACCCCACCTTGATCAATAAAGCTTTCCTTTTATATTCGCAATATGCAGATTGCAATCTCAGTTTCTTGCTTGTTCTTCGTTTTCCTGCAGGAAACATACCTTCATGGTCAGGTTGATTGTGCTCCGGCGTGGTCAATAACCTCTCAGAGTTGGTTTAGCGATTGCTAAGGCGCGACGTCCTCGCACGTTCGTAGTTAGATCGTGAAAGTCGACTTCCTCCAAAACGATAGCCACCATCTCATTGAAAGATGGGACACCTTTTCCTCTATCATCATCTGTCTCTGAATCCTCCTATGAGGAGCTATCCATAACCAGCGGGATATGCGCTTCATCAGATAGCATAGTCTGCTCTGAAGACCTTGTTTTCACTCTAGAATTTTCCATCACCGTGTCAAATTGCTGATGCACACAAAGAGTAGTTTAATGTACTAACATTGTTGACAAATGTAATACATAACGAAAAAATGGATGGCCTCATATAATTATAAGATGACTGGCTAAGCAGGATGGCATTGCAAAATTCACATATATGATGCCTGGCTAAAAAGATGGCGTTGCATAATTCACATAAACAATGAATAAACTAAACAGATGGTATTCACACAAAGCATGTCTAAACTAAGCAGATGCCATATTTGATGTATAAAGTAAGCAATGCAAGGCACCATATGCATGATATAACCAACATCAGCATTCCAAGTTAGAGCGAAGACTTCAGGGGGTAAATAGGAGTGGTCTTCTACTTCCGAATCCCCCTCAGAAAAGATATCTTCCTCTCAATTACAATCCAAAATGGATGGAGGGGTCTGCCGTTGTGCCTACCATGAAGCGACGTATGCATGAAATTTTATTGCCATGCAAGGCTCGTCTCTTTTGCTCTACATGTTCAGTTCCATTGTGTACAATAACTAACATGCATAGAAATAAAACATAGTGAGATTATGTAAGGAGTGCATGCAGAAATCCAGAGTGATGGTAGAAACCCGTGGATAGAATCAAAACGATTGATAGCAGGCAGATAATGGCTTCAGTTAAAAAATACATATAATGGCTTCTTTACTTTTGTTTCCCACCCAACATGAAACCCATAGTAGACACCAGAGATTAACCAGATAGTAGATAGATACTATTGATTGCGGCCCCGATATGTACCCCACAACCATTTAAAAACTCAAGTTTGACCATTAGTTTGGAGCTAACACAGAGTCTAATCAGTGAATAGGACGATAAAGTAGCATGTAATATTAAGAGATGCATAATATGAGCAGACACGAAAGAGTGCGACCTCTCTTGCGGACTCGTGTAGTCCTCGAGGTCATCTGCTCGGTTGATGATGGTAATGCAGTTGTCATGGCAGCCGGCGGTGGGGAAGATGATCAGAGGCGGCGAAATACAGTCTGGAGGCCGGATCCCTGCTGTGCTGGACACTTCTGTCATTGGAGCAGTTGAGCTAGGGTCGACGACCACGCAACAGGAGCGGGACAAACCACACAAGGTTTTCTTTGACAACTATTTGTATGAGAAGTAATTTTGTAAGGGTTCGTTTGAATTGGAGCATTCTAGCAACACAGGGATAGGAAATATAGAGTAATAGGATAGGAATGCACATGCAAAACAGAGAATTTGAAACTCAGGATTTCTGCCAATCCGGGTGTTTGGTTCACAAGAATTGGAAGATCACAAGATGCAAAGAAGCATGATGAGATTAAGTCAAACCACAAGAAAAGTACGGTTATAATGCTATTATGCTACTATCTCTTAGTCTTGTGCTTCATGAATAGGAATATGAAAAGGAGGACAAGTGGATATTAAAATTCCTACGGTTTTTCTTTCAAGGAGACACTAAAGGAACAAATCCTACAGTTTTCCTTTGCTCCATTCCTTTGAACCAAATGCATGAATAGTAGTACCATAGGAAACTTTCCAATTCCTATGTTTTTTCTTCACTTTTCCTTTCAAGCACTGGCAATTCTAGTAGGCAGGCTTGAGCAAGGAAAAGCCTACACTCAAAAAATGTTTTTGTGCTACTTCTACTACTTTGGACCCAGGCCAATACCCTACTAGCTCAACTCCCAGGCCCATCGACAAATGCACAGGGATAAACAATGATGGCGTTCAACAGAGTCCATCACATATAGCTAAGTTGCCTGGTACCTCATTGCTTGTCTTATAGGAGAAACTAATCGTATTTCACGTTACTATGTGTGCTTAGTGGACAATATATATAACATGTAGAGTAAAAAAAGAGATGCAACAAGTGTACAACCTCTTTGGCGAAGCCATGTCGATCTCAGTGTGATTGGGTTGGTCGATGAGGATGATCCTGCTGACTTGGCTGTCGGAGGAGGGGAAGAAGATCTTAGGCATCTTGAGATGGAGCCTGGGGTACTACTCCGCTGTGATGGAGGGTTTTGTCGTTGGAGCAGCTCCGGTGAGTTGTACGACGCCAAGGATGAAGCAGGACAAGAGAGACAACGTTAACTTGAGTGGAGTTCTAATAGCATCTCCAATAGATGACGTAAAATACATAACCACAAAGTGCTAGATGTAAAATACATCAGCCGCTCATCTCTGAACTTAATTGCCAAAACTGAATTTAACTATCGAAAGTGAACTTAACTGTCGAAACTGAATTTTGCTGTCAAAACTGAATTTTACTGTCGAAACTGAACGCACTAGTAGCAGAAAAGCAGTAGCAGCAGCGCGTGCGAGAGCTGGGGCAGCTGGTCGTGTAGAAGTTCATCTTTAACCTCCACCCCCTGTGCCGCCAGCCACCACCGGCGCCCAAACCGCCAACCCCTCCCCCCCGCGCCGCCACGGCCGGAAGGCGTCGCGCGACCGCCATCCCGGAAACAGACTCCATGCGGTCTGGCCGAGCCCGGCCATCCCTCTAGGCCCCTCCCACCGGTGCCGAGCATTTTTCTCCGGCGATCCCCCACGCCACCGCCCCACCACCGCCGGCGACCACCGCCCCCACCCTGAACCCTAAGATAGATAGTTCGGTACCTCTCCAGCGAGCCCCCCTCCCCGCTGCGGCTGGTTCTTCCTTAATTCCGGTGAGCCGCCAAGCCCCTGAAAATCGACTGACACAAAAGTCGATTCAGTCGACTGAAGTGTAGCTAAATCGGAGCAGCATCGCAAGCAAGAGCAAGAGCTAGAGCAGCAGCACGAGCAAGAGAAAGAGCAAGAGCAGACCAGGCAGGGGACTGAGAGCAAGATCAGAGCAGCAGCGCGAGCGAGAGCTAAAGCAGCAGCAGCTCCTACTGATGTGGACGTCGCCGCCGAGGGAGCAACGCCATGGAGGAAGTGGGCTGGCAATGCCACCGTGGATGGAGCCACGCCATGTCAACTCGAGACCGAGCGCCGGCAGCACCGTGAGATCGAATCAAGAAGAAAATGAAGCGATTAGTGTACAACCTCTTCCGTGGCACCGATTAGGCCTCAGCTTCATCTAAGGAAACGGTGATCATGCTGTACTTCCGGTGGTGCAGGTGAAGACGGCGGTGTGGGAATGGAGGTGGCGCGAAAGACGAGGGGAATGTCGGGGCAGCTCCTTGGAGGTGGAGGACGGGGTGGCTGAACCGGCGGGACGACGAGATCAATGACGGATCCTCATCCGGTACGGTGGATGAGGGATGTCGAGGTGTTGCTGTGGACGACGTCATCGGGAAAGAAGCTCTGGTTGGGTGGCGGATGGAGGGGGTGTGGGGCTTCACGGGTTTTCACGGCCTCGGTGTACGAATGGGTGGGCTGATGGGATGGGAGTGGGGAACTGCTACCTCTTGAGCACTGCGTTGGTTTTCCCTTGAAGAGGAAAGGGTGATGCAGCAAAGTAGTGTAAGTATTTCCCTCAGTTTTTGAGAACCAAGGTATCAATCTAGTAGGAGAACTACACGCAAGTCACCTTGCACCTACACAAACAAATAAGAACCTCGCAACCAACGCGATAAAGGGGTTGTCAATCCCTTCACGGTCACTTACGAGAGTGAGATCTGATAGAGATAATAAGATAAATATTTTTGGTATTTTCATGATATACATTGAAAAATAAAGATTGCAAAATAAAATAGATTGGAAACTTATATGATGGAAAATAGACCCGGGCCATAGGTTTCACTAGTGGCTTCTCTCAAGATAGCATAACTATTACGGTGGGTAAAAAAATTACTGTCGAGCAATTGATAGAAAAGTGCATAGTTATGAGAATATCTAGGCATGATCATGTATATAGGCATCACGTCCCCGACAAGTAGACCGAAACGATTCTGCATCTACTACTATTACTCCACACATCGACCGCTATCTAGCATGCATCTAGAGTATTAAGTTCATAAGAACAGAATAACGCATTAGGCAAGATGACATGATGTATAGGGATAAACTCAAGCAATATGGCATAAATCCCATCTTTTTATCCTCGATGGAAACAATACAATACGTGCCGTGCTGCCCCTGCTGTCACTGGGAAAGGACACCGCAAGATTGAACCCAAAGCTAAGCACTTCTCCCATTGCAAGAAAGATCAATCTAGTAGGCCAAACCAAACTGATAATTCGAAGAGACTTACAAAGATAACAAATCATACATAAAAGATTTTAGAGAAGAATCAAATATTGTTTATAGATAATCTTGATCACAAACCCACAATTCATCTGATCTCAACAAACACACCACAAAAAGAATTACATCGAATAGATCTCCAAGAAGATCAAGGAGAACTTTGTATTGAGATCCAAAGAGAGATAAGAAGCCATCTAGCTAATAACTATGGACCTGAAGGTCTATGGTAAACTACTCACACATCATCAGAGAGGCTATGGTGTTGATGTAGAAGCCCTCCGTGATTGATTCCCCCTCTGTCAAAGCTCCGGAAAAGGCCCCAAGATGGGATCTCTTGGGTACAGAAGGTTGCGGCGGTGGAAATAGGGTTTCGTGATGCTCCTGGATGTTTTCAGGGTATATGGATATATATATAGGAGGAAGAAGTAGGTCGGTGGAGCTGCGAGGGGCCCACGAGGGTGGGGGCGCACCCAGGGGGCAAGCGCGCCTCCCTGCCTTGTGGCCTCCTCGCTCCTTTCTTGCCGTCTACTCCAAGTCCCCTGGATCACGTTTGTTCCAAAAATAACTCTCCCGAAGGTTTCATTCCGTTTGATATTCCTTTTCTGCGAAATACTGAAATAGGCAAAAAACAGCAATTTGGATAGTAGGTTAGTCCCAAAAATAATATAAAAGTGTATAATAAAGCCCATTAAACATCCAAAACAGATAATATAATAGCATGGAACAATCAAAAATTATAGATACATTGGAGACGTATCAAGCATCCCCAAGCTTAATTCCTGCTCGTCCTCGAGTAGGTAAATGGTAAAAACATAATTTTTGATGTGGAATGCTACCTAACATAATTCTCTATGTAATTTTCTTTATTGTGGCATGAATATTCAGATCCGAGAGATTCAAGACAAAAGTTTAATATTGACATAAAAATAATAATACTTCAAGCATACTAACTAAGAAATCATGTCTTCTCAAAATAACATGGCCAAAGAAAGTTCATCCCTACAAAATCATATAGTTTGGTCATGCTCCATTTTCGTCACACGAGAATGCTCTCATCTTGCACAAACCTGATGACAAGCCAAGCAATTGTTTCATACATTAGTAATCTCAAACTTTTTTCAACTTTCATGCAATACATGAGCGTGAGCCATTGATATAGCACTATGGGTGGAATAGAGTATAATGATGGGGGTTATGTGGAGAAGACAAAAAAGGAGAAAGTCTCACATCGACGCGGCTAATCAACGGGCTAGGGAGATGCCCATCAATTGATGTCAATGCAAAGAGTAGGGATTGCCATGCAACGGATGCACTAGAGCTATAAATGTATGAAAGCTCAGCAAAAGAAACTAAGTGGGTGTGCATCCAACTTGCTTGCTCACAAAGACCTAGGGCATTTGAGGAAGCCCATTGTTGGAATATACAAGCCAAGTTCTATAATGAAAAATTCCCACTAGTATATGGAAGTGACAAAACAAGAGACTCTCTATCATAAAGATTATGGTGCTACTTTGAAGCACAAGTTTGGAAAAAAGGATAGTAGCATTGTCCCTTTTTATTTCTCTTTTTTTGGGCCTTCCTTTTTTTTATTTGGCCTTTCCCCCCTTTTTTATTTGGGACAATGCTCTATTAATGATGATCTTCACACTTCTATTTATTTACAACTCAATGATTACAACTCGATACTACAACAAAATATGACTCTATATGAATGCCTATGGCGGTGTACCGGGAAGGGCAATGAATCAAGAGTGACATGTATGATATTATGCATGATGGCTTTGCCACAAATACGATGTCAACTACATGATCATCCAAGGCAATATGACAATGATGAAGCATGTCATAAATGAAATGGTGGAAAGTTGCATGGCAATATATCTCGGAATGGCTATGGAAATGCCATAATAGGTAGGTATGGTGGCTGTTTTGAGGAAGATATAAGGAGGTTTATGTGTGATAGAGCATATCATATCATGGGGTTTGGATGCATCGGTGAAGTTTGCACCAACTCTCAAGGTGAGAAAGGGTAGTGCACGGTACCGAAGAGGCTAGCAATGATGGAAAGGTGAGAGTGCGTATAATCCATGGACTCAACATTAGTCATAAAGAACTCACATACGTATTGCAAAAATCTACAAGTCATCAAAAACCAAGCATTACACACATGCTCCTAGGGGGATAGATTGGTAGGAAAAGACCATCGCTCGTCCCCGACCGCCACTCATAAGGAAGACAAACAAAGAACACCTCATGTTTCAAATTTGTTACACAACGGTTACCATACGTGCATGCTACGGGACTGGTAGTCTTCAACACAAGTATTTCTCACATTCACAACTAATCAACTAGCACAACTCTAATATCACCATCTTTATATCTCAAAACAATTATCAAGTATCAAACTTCTCATAGTACTCAATGCACCTTTTTATGAAAGTTTTTATTATACCAATCTTGGATGCCTATCATATTAGGACCAATTTTATAACCAAAGCAAATTACCATGCTGTTCCAATGGACTCTCAAAATAATATAGCTGAAGCATGAGAGATCAATAATTTCTATAAAATAAAACCACCACCGTGCTCTAAAAGATATAAGTGAAGCACTAGAGCAAAATTATCTAGCTCAAAAGATATAAGTGAAGCACATAGAGCATTTTAATAAATTCCGATTCATGTGTGTCTCTCCCAAAAGGTGTGAACAGCAAGGATGATTGTGGTAAATTAAAAAGCAAATACTCAAATCATACAAGATGCTCCAAGCAAAACACATATCAGGTGTGAATAAAAATATAGCCTCAAGTAAACTTACCGATGGACGAAGACGAAAGAGGGGATGCCTTCCGGGGCATCCCCAAGCTTAGGCTTTTGGTTGTATTTGAATTTTACCTTGGGGTTCCTTGGGCATCCCCAAGCTTAGGCTCTTGCCACTCCTTATTCCATAATCCATCAAATCTTTACCCAAAACTTGAAAACTTCACAACACAAAACTCAACAGAAAATCTCATGAGCTCCGTTAGTATAAGAAAACATACCACCACTTAAGGTACTGTAATGCACTCATTCTTTATTTATATTGGTGTTAAACCTAATTTATTCCAACTTCTTTATGGTTCATACCCTCTGATACTAGCCATAGATTCATCAAAATAAGCAAACAACACACGAAAAACAGAATCTTTCAAAAACAGAACATTCTGTAGTAATATGTAGGTTTCGAATACTTCTGTAACCCCAAAAATTCTGAAATAAATTGGTGGACGTGAGGTATTTGTATTTTAATCATCTTCAAAAATAATCAACCTAATCGCACTCTCCATTAAAAAATGGAAGCAAATCTCGTGAGCACTAAAGTTTCTTGTTTTTACAGCAAGATCGCAAAAACTTCCCCAAAGCCTTCCCAAAGGTTCTACTTGGCACAAAAACTAATTAAAAGCATAAAACCACATCTAAACATAGGCTAGATGAATTATTTATTACTAAACATAACCAAAAAGCAAGAAACAAAAATAAAATTGGGTTGCCTCCCTACAAGCGGTATCGTTTAACGCCCCTAGCTAGGCATAAAAGCAAGAATAGATCTAGATATTATCATCTTTGGTATGCAATCCATAGGTGGCTCTCATAATAGATTCATAAGGTAATTTAATTTTCTTTCTAGGAAAGTGTTCCATGCCTTTCCTTGACAGAAATTGGAATCTAATATTCCCTTCTTTCATATCAATAATTGCACCAATCGTTCTATGGAAAGGTCTACCAAGAATAATGGGACATGTAGGATTGTAATCAATATCAAGAACAATGAAATCTACGGGCACATAATTCCTATTTGCAACAATAATAACATCATTAATCCTTCCCATAGGTTTCTTAATAGTGGAATCCACAAGATGCAAATTTAAAGAACAATCATCAAATTCACGGAAACCTAACACATCACACAAAGTTTTTGGAATCGTGGAAACGCTAGCACCCAAATCACATAAAGCATAGCATTCATGATCTTTAATCTTAATCTTAATAGTAGGTTCCCACTCATCATGAAGTTTTATAGGGATAGAAGCTTCTAATTCAAGCTTTTCTTCATAAGATTGCATTAAAGCATCAACGATATGTTTGGTAAAAGCTTTATTTTGACTATAAGCATGCAGAGAATTTAGCACGGATTGTAAAAAGGAAATACAATCTATCAAAGAGCAATTATCATATTTAAATCCCTTAAAATCCAAAATAGTGGGTTCATTGCTATGTAAAGTTTTGACCTCTTCAATCCCACATTTATTAATTTTTGCATCAAGATCTAAAAACTCTCAATCATTGGGATGCCTTTTAACTACAGTTGACTCATCTCCAGTCCCATCATTATGAAGATTCATATTGCAAAACAAATATTTAATTGGGGACACATCAATTACTTTTAGATCTTCATCCTTATTATCATCAAAACTAGAAGAACACGCTTTTATAAAGCAATCTTTTTTTGCATGCATCCTAGCGGTTCTTTCTTTGCACTCATCAATGGAAATTCTCATGGCTTTGAGAGACTCATTGATACCATGCTTAGGTGGAATAGATCTAAGTTTCAAAGAATCAACATGAAGAGAAATTCTATCCATGTTCCTAGCCAACTCATCAATCTTAGACAATTTTTCTTCAATCAAAGCATTGAAACTCTTTTGTGAACTAATAAATTCTTTAATACTAGATTCAAAATCAGAGGGCGTCTTATTATGGTTTCCATAAGAATTGTTGTAGGAATTACCATAATTATTAGAGGAATTACTAGGATACGGCCTAGGATTAAAGTTTCCTTTATATGCGTTGTTACCAAAAAAATTCCTACCAACAAAATTCACATCCATAGATTCATTATTATTCTCAATCAAAGTAGACAAAGGCATATCATTAGGATCATAAGAAACACTCTTATTAGCAAACAATTTCATAAGTTCATCCTTCCTTCCACTCAAAACATTAATTTCTTCTATAACATCAACCTTTTTACTTGTAGATCTTTCGGTGTGCCATTGAGAATAATTAACCATAATATTATCTAGGAGTTTGGTAGCTTCTCCTAAAGTGATTTCCATAAAAGTGCCTCCCGCGGCAGAATCTAAAAGATTTCTAGAAGCAAGATTCAATCCAGCAAAAAAATTTGTTATGATCATCCATAAATTCAAACCATGAGTAGGGCAATTGCGAATCATTAATTTCATCCTCTCCCAAGATTGTGCAATATGCTCATGATCTAGTTGCTTAAAGTTCATAATATCATTTCTAAGAGAGATTATCTTAGCGGGAGGAAAATACTTAGAGATAAAAGCATCTTTGCACTTATTTTAAGAATCAATACTATTATTAGGCAAAGAAGAAACCAGGTTTTAGCACGATCTCTAAGCGAAAACGGGAATAGCTTCAATTTAACAATATCATTATCCACATCTTTCTTCTTTTGCATATCACACAAATCAACAAAGCTGTTTAGATGGGTAGTGGCATCTTCACTAGGAAGGCCAAAAAACGGATCTTTCATGACAAGAGTCAGCAAAGGAGTATTAATTTCACAAGATTCAGCATCGGTAAGGGGAGCAATCGGAGTGCTAATAAAATCATTATTGTTGGTGTTGGAAAAATCACACAATTTAGTATTATCTTGAGCCATCGTGACAAACAATCCAACATACAAGAACACAAGAAGCGAGCGAAGAAGAGGTGAACGGAAAAAGGAGGGAGAATAAAATTGCAAGGGTGAAGTGGGGGAGAGGAAAACAAGAGGCAAATGGAAAATAATGTAATGCTAGGGATAAGAGTTTGTGATGGGTACTTGGTATGTCTTGACTTGTGCGTAGATCTCCTCGGCAACGGCGCCAGAAATCCTTCTTGCTACTTGTTGATCACTGCGTTGGTTTTCCCTTGAAGATGAAAGGGTGATGCAGCAAAGTAGCATAAGTATTTCCCTTGGTTTTTGAGAACCAATGTATCAATCCAGTAGGAGACTACATGCAAGTCAGCTCGCACCTACACAAACAAATAAGAACCTCGCAACCAACGCGATAAAGAGATTGTCAATCCCTTCGCTGTCACTTACGAGAGTGAGATCTAATAGATATAATAAGATAAATATTTTTGGGATTTTTATGATATAGATTGAAAAATAAAGATTGCAAAATAAAATAGATTGGAAACTTATATGATGAAAAATAGACCCCGCGACCATAGGTTTCACTAGTGGCTTCTCTCAAGATAGCATAAGTATTACGGTGGGTAAACAAATTACTATCGAGCAATTGATAGAAAAATGCATAATTATGAGAATATCTAGGCATGATCATGTATATAGGCATCATGTCCGCGACAAGTAGACTGAAACGATTCTGTATCTACTACTATTACTCCACACATCGACCGCTATCCAGCATGCATCTAGAGTATTAAGTTCATAAGAACAGAGTAACGCATTAGGCAAGATGACATGATGTATAGGGATAAACTCAAGCAATATGGCATAAACCCCATCTTTTTATCCTCAATGGCAACAATACAATATGCGACTTGATGTCCCTGCTGTCACTGGGAAAGGACACCGCAAGATTGAACCCAAAGCTAAGCACTTCTCCCATTGCAAGAAAGATCAATCTAGTAGGCCGAACCAAACTGATAATTAGAAGATACTTGCAAAGATAACAAATCATACATAAAAGATTTCAGGGAAGAATCAAATATTGTTCATAGATAATATTGAACCCACAATTCATCGGATCTCGACAAACACACCGCAAAAAGAATTACATCAAATAGATCTCCAAGAAGATCGAGGAGAACTATGTATTGAGATCCAAAGACAGAGAGGAAGCCATCTAGCTAATAACTATGGATCCGAAGGTCTGTGGTAAACTACTCACACATGATCGGAGAGGCTATGGTGTTGATGTAGAAGCCCTCCGTGATTGATCCCCCTCCGGCAGAGCTCCGGAAAAGGCCCCAAGATGGGATCTCTTGGGTACAGAAGGTTGCGGCGGTGGAAATAGGGTTTCGTGGTGCTCCTAGATGTTTTCGGGGTATATGGATATATATATATAGGAGGAAGAAGTAGGTCGGTGGAGCTGTGAGGGGCCCACGAGGGTGGGGGCGCGCCCAGGGGGGCAGGCACGCCTCCCTGCCTCGTGGCCTCCTCGCTCCTTTCTTGACGTCTACTCCAAGTACCCTGGATCACGTTTGTTCCAAAAATAACTCTCCCGAAGGTTTCATTCCGTTTGGATTCCGTTTGATATTCCTTTTCTGTGAAACACTGAAATAGGCAAAAACACAGCAATTTGTACGGGGCCTTGGGTTAGTAGGTTAGTCCCAAAAATAATATAGAAGTGTATAATAAAGCCCATTAAGCATCCAAAACAGATAATATAATAGCATGGAACAATAACAAATGTAGATATGTTGGAGACGTATCAGGAAACATGGCTTAGGGACGCGCTTGTCCGAAATGTGGGCAAAGTTAAGAAAGTACCCCCACTGATTTGAGCTAGGCGGTTCTTTCGGTTCAGGGGTGTCGCGGGCATTTCGCGTGTCGGGATTTCGCGGGAGGTGGGAGTTTTCGGGCGCGTTGTAATTTTGGGATAGCAAGGCGCGAGTTGAGATGGAGGGAGTTTTAGGAGCACAATGAGTCAAAGATATATATTAAATATTTCAGAGTAACAAGGCACGGGTTGAAATTTCCAGACAAGTCTAACGTGTACTGTACCAAATCAATTCGCACTTCCGTCGACGAAAAAACAAAAAGAAATCAATTCGCACCACACAAGAGAGTCTAGTCCTGTGTACTGTACCAAATCAATTCGCACTACAAATGACATTCAAAACTTTGAATCCATGTTATGTTCAATTAAAATATTTCGCTATGTGTATAATGCATGTAACCTGCTACTCAAATGAACGTTTTAGTGTATTCCAAACGTATATACTACCACTTCAATATGAACTAAATTTGAATTTGTTTCTCTATTTGAATAAGATCTACAATAATGATTGTTGTGAAGTCAAACCATTTGAATTTGTTTCTCTATTTTAATAAGATCTACAATCATCATTATTGTCAAGTTAAACCATCGTTTGTGTATTAACTTCACAGCACACCACATGATCACCGTCGAGTTAGATATGAACTATGTGTACTATATGAACTTGAACTTGATTTTTTGAATCCACTTTATGTTGATTTCAAATCACAGTACATTTCAAGCTCTAGCTATATCTTCATAATCTAAACCATGTCTCATATGTATAATGTTTTTATCACATAATGTATGGTGCCCACCCCCTACGCCTACAAGTATTTAGATGTGAGTTGCAAACGCCACACATTACCAAAAATTCAAATAAAATGTAAGATTGTACGATATATAGTATTGTTTAGATTGTTTGATATTCAGTTGTAAGTTGCAAACGCCACACATTGTCACAAATTCAAATAAAATGTGAGATTGTTCGATGTATTGTATGGTTTAGATTGTTTGACATATAGCCATGAGTTGCAAACGCCATGCATTATCACATTATGGTATAACATGTGCAAAACCACAACACGCGTATCACCGCTATATTCATGCATGCATATGTTTATAACACTATGATCTCCTATTCAGATATATGAATCCACTTTCATATCAAATCATGATCTTTATTAGTCTCTTACACCCACACAATCCTCCAACCTTTGTAGCTAGCACTAACTTTCTCTCGTGCATGCACGCGCCCTCCTCGCCCTCCCCCTCCCTCAGCATTCTATCCATCCCGCACATTCATTTTTTTCTTTAGGTCGTTCTCCCACAGTCTCCACAACTCCTTTCCGACACACACCGATCGATAAACCTCTCTAGCGATGTCTGCCTACAACATACACATGCACCTTCCATCTCCTCCTTTCTGTGGCCATGCCTTGTGTCTCTCATACTGTCCCACACATGTGTAAACGCTCGCCCCTCTTTTCATCGATCTCATAATCGCACACTCCTCCCCCTATCTAGCTAGTAGCTCGGCCTCTCGCACCACCTCCTAGCTCCATTCTCTCTGTCTATCCGTCTTGTGGGCCATATTTGCTTATAACAAATGGATGTACACTGACCGATCTCCCGCTATACATATAGCTAGCTAGGTCCTAATAACTCGTTTTTCCCCACGCGTCGATCGATCTACCTCATGAGTTATGTCTCCCCCTTCCTCCTACAAACAACAATTGATCTATCGATCTAGTTAGGTTTTCTTACCAAACACATGGTTCCCCTTCATCATCCATGCATGCGTCCCGACACATCTATCACACACAGGCACACATAGAAACACATCCCCACTCTTATTGATAATATTGCAGTTCTACCATCAGTTTGTCTAGTAGGCCTCTCCCACCATCTTCGAGAAGCAACTCCATCACCCATCCAGCACTCTACCCCTCTCCCTCCCTCCCTCTCCTCTCTCTCTCTCTCCTTTCTCTCTCTCTCTCTCTCTCGCTGTCCCAACTATTTCCCGCCCTTCAGTTATGTATGGATGTCGACCAATCTCCCTCAAGACATAGCTGGGTCTCTCATTCTCAACACATATCCAAGTCATTCTACCTCTCTAGTTAGGACTCTGCCACCCCCTTCCCCCTGCCCCCCACACACCGATACATCGAGCGCTCTAGTCATGTCTCCCTGCCACACACAACTTGCCTTGTGCCCTCTGACATTCCGGTAGGTCAGTCGCCCTATATCTTTGACTTGCACACACACAATTTCGATGGCTCTCTTCATTGATCTCGCACCCACCCACTTGATCCTCTCTTCGACTCTATCGATATCTATGACCCCTCCTTCTCTTCTCGTGGATCGCCCCCTCTATGTATTATATAGATAGGCCTCTATTTCACACACATTGCATGTGTCAAATTTTTGTTTGAGATGTCATCGACACATATTCCCACATATACATTCACGAAATGACCCCCCAACAAAAAACAGTCAGGGACGCACACGCCATCTGTCTAGGTTTGTATCTCTCTCACACACACCCACGTAGGTGGGGGATGTGCATGAAGAGAAGAGGTGCACGCATGGAGCATGTACTCCCGTCTCTTTCCCAACCACACCCGCGCGGGTACACGGTGGAGCTCATTTCTATATGAAAAGGCAGCCCACGTGGTAATTTGACAGTGTACTGGTTGTCCCCTTGATGGAGGATCGTCTACCTTGGGTGAATGAACAAATTGCGACTTGACGTGTTATGTCAAAAAAGAGGCAAACCATGTGGGGCCTACCTTACAGGCAAGGCTCTATACACTCGAGATGCTCTGTACGTATTACTTTTGATGTGTCCCGTCAACTCACATAACGAGGAGAAGCTTGCTTAGTACGTCGTCTCCCCGCCCACGGGCGCGGTGGCTCGCAGGACGAGGTGAAGCTTGCTTACTACTAAGCCCGCTCCCTCGCCCACGCGCGCGGTGGCTCGCAGGACGAGGAGAAAATTTTACTACTCACTCTGTTTACTCCTCGTCCCTACCTTGGTTAGATAGATTATCATATTGTTTGGAATATATGTCCTTTAGTAGATTTCAATATGAACTACTCCACTGGTACATACTCCAAACACTGATGTATATAGACGTATTTTAGAGTGTAGATTCACTCATTTTTCTCCGTATGAAGTCCATATTGAAACGGACGTAATAGTACACACTCTCCCTCGCCCCTCGACCCTCGCCCACATGGTGGATGTGCAACAATTCATTCGGTCTCAGATATCTAGAACAATATATACTGCAGTACCATTATTGCTCGACTTCCCTAAGAGGCGAAGAACCAATCGCAAGGTTCATATTTTAGAGATGCCAAGCGCAAGGTTTATAGGAGAACGAGTAGTAGTAGTACTAGTAGTACGTACCAGTGGTACATACTGTACGAGGAAGAAGGC
This sequence comes from Triticum urartu, assembly GCF_003073215.2. Lineage (NCBI taxonomy): Eukaryota > Viridiplantae > Streptophyta > Magnoliopsida > Poales > Poaceae > Triticum > Triticum urartu. The sequence continues at coordinate 303,502,012 of NC_053028.1, forward strand.
AACAAGATGTATGTTTTGCATGACAGTCTCTTCTTACAGGACGTGCTAGACCTAGTGGACCTCCTTGTTGCAATGGGACTACTCCCTATCATAGATGGCATGATTCATAGTGGTGGGCCGCGGGCATAATTCGGAGCTGCTTAGTCTTAAACCCCATGAAGAAGTCCCATCAAAAGGAATAGCCATCCTTTACACGTGCTCCTATGTAAAATGAGTAAATGAGACAAAAAGAGAAAGAGACAAAGTAAAAAAAATCACCAGTCTTAGTTCCAGCCCTATTGTATCAGTGAATGATATTTCTATGTCGTGATTGACATGGATATATTATTAACCATGCTACGGAGGTAGAAGCGGATTTTTATTTATTCGCGGAGGTAGCAACGGATGAATATTCAACGAGGAGTGAAATGATGGCTTCTTCCTCGGTCAAACATAGAGAAAGGTGGGCCTCGTGATTTCACGGCTTATTAGTCATTATTACTGCCTATACTCTTTGCCCATATATAATAACCGCGTGGTAGTACAATAGTGGTCTATACTTTTAATAACCATGCTCGAAGAGAAGAGGTGCACGCACCCACACACGTAGTGTACTAGTAGCACTCTTTGCGTCTTCCCCAGCCACACACATGACACACTGGAGCTCATTTCTGTAAGATGATGCAGCCCACGTAATAATTTGACGCGTCTAGTAGTAGTTACTCACTTATAAATAATGGAGGGTAGGGAACCATGCATGAACGGTGCCGCTTCAATTGTAAATAAAGTTTTTTTTCTTCAGTGGCTCGTACGCAATATAAATAGGTTCATATGGAGAGAAAAGGAAAGCACTCATCGGGGTTGCTCTCTTCACACTCTCTCGCACAAAATGACTGTGGCACATATCCAACATCCGGGCGGATCACGTCCGCCCGGGGAAGGGTTGGATGCTTAGTGTAGATGCGGTTGCCGTCGCGATGATGAAAACCCACTGTCGGCACGTCCCGATCATGGGTCCCCGCCATGCTCTCTCACAAAGCCGGTGAGGTTGCCTTCGTCCCTTGCTCACTGCCCGACGTGGGCAGTTGCCGCCTCCCGCCGAGGTTGAGCTATGTCCCGACATCCCTCAGGTAAAACTTCCTTTACAGCCGGCTTGCACCACTACTCCAGCTGCCCACATCACTCCATGTGGATATTTCTCTACTTCTTTGCCCCGGACATACCTCTATTGGATTCTACGTACTGTATTTGTGATGAGTTTATGTCTCATCAACTAGTCCCATTAATCTTATTCTAATCACGCTTCTTCAATATCTTTGCCACAGGGATGTCCATCTCGATTTTGGTGAAACTACACAAAATGATCCGATGGTCAAAGGGCTGCAAACTTCATTTCTTGGGAAGCTCCAACGTTGCTAGAAAATTAAAGCCTGGTTAGTGTTTACGGTTCAAGGGCTAGGGACTGCATGTATCTTTTCTTTCTTTAGCTGTCTATGTTCCAAAATAAGTGTCAACTTTAGTAGTAGTACAACTTTGTACTAAAGTTTGCATAAAGTTGAGACACTTATTTTGGAAATGAGGGAGTACATATTGGCTATGATCTGTCAATCATTGAGATGCAATAGCATGCATGTTAGTCTCCTTTGGATTTGATGAAATATTGCAACGGGCAACCTTGGATGCAAGATACATGAAACAGAAGCTGGAAGCTTCATAGCATTGTAAAAATTTATCTCGCTGAGAAATTACAGTACATACTATACTAGTACTATGTAAAGAGTTAGGTGCCGTACGGTGTCCAGAAAATATGGTGATAGTGTGAGGTGGGCCATGTAATCACTGAGCCTGCGTGTTTTCGCTGCTTTCGCACTCCTCCGCTGTAAGAATGGAGAAAATTGTAATCTAGTAGTACCTCCTTTCGCCGAAAGCGTGGGACATCCAACAGTCATACCACCTCAGTAATAATGACCAATGAGCCGTCAAATCACATAGACCCAACAGTAAGTTGGACGGACGAAGCAACCATCACTCTTGAATCCGCTTCTCCCTTCAACGCAGGCGCCAGTGAGAGATTGCGTCCGCACTGCCCAGGCATGAATGCGACACGGATTCTTTGGAGTGGCGCTGATCGTTTCGGGCAGATCCACTATAGCTCACCTTTGCATTTCTCCAGTTTTCTTTTCTTGCTCGTTCTTCGGTGTTGGGTGTCATTTCTGTCCCTGCAGAGTGATGCCAACTGATCCCAACACTGTTTGCAAAAATGGTGCTGAGGCATCTCGTCGATATCCTCCTTTCAGCCCTGCCTATCGTTTCGGTGATGGATATGCTTCTATCCTGAATCGCTCTTTCATTTTCGCATGTGGGCAACTTTTAAGCATCTTAGTTATCAAGAAAGGGCAATGTCAGCAGCCTCAGTTTTTCCCCCCTATCCTATTTGTTGGATGGGTACGGATCTTTTTCCATCCACTTGATAATAATGTGGTTGCGACCGTCGTGTCCCACTACATGATTACCGAGTGCGTCCTCGCCTTCGAGCTAGTCAAGGTTGCTACCTGGCTAAGCTAGCACTTCGTGTAGCGATGATTGCACCAATCCTTCCACAGATTTATTCATCCTCGTGCACACCGTCACAGCATGCTAGATCGTAGAATCGGAGATCCCGCGAGATTTGTGTGCTTAAGTAGGCATGCATATAGTGTGACTAGCAGTAATATGTGCCATTGATTGTGTGTTAATTGTTTGTTGTTGTGTGCTTTTCTTTAGTTGAGTTTTCTTTTGCTTCTTTCTTTTTGGGCCCTAATGTTACATTATTTTTCCGCTATAAAGAGTTGCTCATCAACTGACACTGGACTAGAAGAAGTAATAAGAAGTTCAAATATTTGGAAACTCAGCTAAACAGAATGGAATTCTTAGCCGACTGCAGTGAAATGGGTAATATCAGATTTTGAGGCTGATACTCAATTTTGCATTAGCGTGCACTCCTCACAACAGTACTGATAACTCAAGACTACATCAGTACAAAATCCTCACAGTAGTAATGATCAAGTCAGGTACAAGATCAACGGCATATTTCCAATCAAATGTATGGATCAGCAATCCATGATGCTTGAAATATGTTATCATCCGAAATAAAGTCAGAAGGTGATATGTTCAAGGAAGATAGTCAAACTAATTTTCTCATGCAAATAATCAGCCATAGAATATTATGGGCATGTCTGCATATTAGTATGAAGCTTTGGATGTAAGAAACTCAGTATTCTTCCACACGTTATAGGAAGCAATTTATGATGCAAGGCTCCTCAAATTTCCTCAGCATGATATGTGAACAATTTCCGGTCCAAGTACCAGGTCTTTCTCAGCAAGATACCTCGGTAAAAGCTTTTGACAAACGAGAATGAATTTTTCTCAACAAGCAAACTCGAGGAGAAGCTTCTCAAATACGAAACTTGGGCTTCTCCAGCACAATAATCAGACCATGTTTTGTGTGTAAGCTATAGAGCCTTCTTCTGCATGATACCCAGATAAAAAGATTTGAGCAGAAGTTAACAAGTCTTCCTCAGCAAGCTACTCGGACGGCTTCTCTCATAAGCCATTCAGTTTGCGTCAGTATCATACTATTACACCATCCTCCGAGGTTATATGATAAGTTGCCAATGAATGACAGTACCGCTCAAGAATCATACTCACAACATTTTTGTCGGAAGCACAAATCAGTCAGGGCATGTGTCTTCTTCAAGAATCAAGTGTTTGGTCGCATATGGTTCTTATATATGGTGAGCATGCATCCCTGGTCATATCAGTCACTCATACGGGATGCGGCAAGGATCCAGCAGATATACCTAAGGAAAGTAAGGATCCCACAACCTCATGATTCAGGCAAAGGAAAATAAGTAGGGATACATCTCATGAATCACAAGGATCGACAAGATTTGGGGATGACATCACAGAATCAGCAGTCTTGACAATGGTCATTAAGGTCATTATTCCCGCAACTGACAAGGAGATGTCCTAAAACCTTCTCACCTTCTTGTACGATTGGCCTCAGCAGTGAGCTCCGTATAGCTAGAAACCCCGAGTATATGTCATATGTGTGCGGACCCAGGTCCAAAAATAGGCACAAGGGAATAATGTCAAAAATATTGCACTAATGTAACACCCTTGATGCGGCTATATCTCCTACGTGTCGAAGCACGACTTAGAGGCATAACCGCATTGAAAGCAATGTCGCAAGTAAGGTAATCTTCACAATAACCCATGTAAATAGATAAAAGCGGAAAGGATACATAGTTGGCTTACACTCGCCACGTCACACAAATACATGAATAACATTACAATCATCCAATACACTCATGGTCCGACTATGGTACCAAAATAAAGATCAACCCCCACATGCGACACGGTCCCCGATCGCCCCAACTGGGCACCACTACTGATCATCAGGGAAAGACACATAGTAACGACGAGAGTCTTCATCGAACTCCCACTTGAGCTCAAGCGCATCGTCTGGAGCGGTATCATCGGTCCCTGCATCTGGTTTTGGAAGTAATCTGTGAGTCATGGGGACTCAACAATCTCACACCCTCGCGATCAAGACTATTTAAGCTTAAAGGTAAGGCAAGGTAATATGTGGAGCTGCAGTAAGCGACTAGCATATATGGTGGCTAACCTGTTCGCAAAAGAGAGCGAGAAGAGAAGGCAATGCACGAACAAAAAACTATGATCAAGAAGTGATCCTAGAACAACCTACACCAAGCATTACTCCAACACCGTGTTTACTTCCCGGACTCCGCCGAGAAGAGACCATCACGGTTACACACGCGGTTGATTCATTTTATCTACAACCGGACATTAACAAATTCCCATCTGCCCATAACCACGGGCATGGCTTTTGAAAGTTCAAATCCCTGCAGGGGTGTCCCAACTTAGCCCATCACAAGCTCTCACGGTCAACGAAGGATATTCCTTCTAGCGGGAAGATCCGATCAGACTCGGAATCTCGGTTACAAGAAATCCTCGACAATGGTAAAACAAGTCCAGCAAGACCACCTGCTGTGCCGACAAATCCCAATAGGAGCTGCGCATATCTCGTTCTCAGGGCACACCAGATAAGCTTAGCGTACGGGAGCCAACGTAACCCAAGTTGCCAAGGGACGGCCCCGCACGGTGCTCTGGTTTGGACCAACACTTAGAGAAGCACTGGCCCGGGGGTTTAAAATAAAGATGACCCTTGAGTCCGCGAAACCCAAGGGAAAAAGGCTAGGTGGCGAATGGTAAAACCAAGGTCGGGCCTTGCTGGAGGAGTTTTATTCAAGGCGAACTGTCAAGGGGTTCCCATTATAAACCAACCGCGTAAGGAACGCAAAATCTAGGAACATAACACCGATATGACGGAAACTAGGGCGGCAAGAGTGGAACAAAACACTAGGCAAAACGCCAAGCCTTCCACCCTTTACCAAGTATATAGATGCATTAGGATAAACAAGATAATATGGTGATATCCCAACAATAAACAATGTTCCAACAAGGAACAATCTCCAATCTTCACCTGCAACTAGCAACGCTATAAGAGGGGCTGAGCAAAGCGGTAACATAGCCAATCAATGGTTTTCTAGGACATGGTGGGTTAGAGTTTTGACATGGCAATTTGGGAGGCATGATAAGCAAGTGGTAGGCATCGTAGCATAGGCAAAGCAAAAGTGCGAGCATCTAGCAAGCAAAGATAGAAGTGATTTCGAGGGTATGATCATCTTGCCTGCAAAGTTGTCAGAGTTGACTTGATCCTCACAAGAGAACTCAACGGGCTCCTCATTCACGAAATCGTCTCCCGGCTCTACCCAAACAAGAACAACAAGCAAACGGAACACAATCAACCACGTGCAATGCTCAAACAACATGATGCAAACATGATATTGTATGCGGGATGCGGTATGTGATGCATATGCAAGATTTGACAAGGAATGATTGAAACTGGCCTCAACTTGGAAATCCAAGAGTGCCACTGGAAAGGTGGGGTGATTTCGGTTGAAATCGATATAAAGATCACCAGAATCGGATGCACGGATTGGAAATGGCAAGCAAAACAAATATGGCACCGGTCTGCGATAATCAGCAAGTAGCCATCTAAATGCAACAAGATAAATATGCTACAGCACTCAAACATGACAACACAATACATGGCAGGGATCCACTCATGATGCTTGACAAAAGGTGAACACTGAGCTACGGCTAATTCATCCATTAACAGGTTCAAACAAACATGACAAAAGTGCAAACGATAACATGTTTCAGACTTAGTGAAATTAACACAAGTCTGGAATTTAGCATCAGGAAGCACATTTTAGAGCATGAAAAGTACATGCTACAGTAACTTAACATGGCAAATCAAGGCATGACATGAAGCTACTCAAAGCACTTAAGAAAATTCCCTTAGTGACCTTGAGCCAAAATGGAACAGAAAATACAATTGCAAGCACGTGAACATGGCAAAAACATAGACAGATCTCAGACTTAGTGATAAACTGGAGCATGCAAATCAGTTAACGAGTAGGCATGTTCACGAGCTCGATGCACTCACTATAGAGCATGGCATGACAAACTAAGCATATACCCAACAAGAATACATGACATAGAAGCTATACATGGCAAGAACAACAACATATCATGCACGGATCAATAGCAACATCCTCGGCAAAATCGCTAATCATGTCAACAATCTGCCAGGATTCACGAAATAGCAAAAGTAGAGCTCGATTGACTCAAGCTAGGTTGCTCCATAAATGCAAACAAAGAAATGCATGGATAGAGCACCACAATGTTAACAAATCATCCTTACTGATCATCCTCAAAAGAGGCACAGATCACTAGGAAACAACATGAACATATGGCATAATGACAAAATCAGGACAAGGACTGAAATTCTAAGTCCCTGAAATCAGCATTACCGATTACGCTACTTTGCAAGCTTGTGCTAGTCACCACAAATGTCACAAAAATACATGGTAAGCACCTCTGTAAAGATGGCATGGCATATAACAAAACACATGTAGAGCTCAGAAGCATATCATGCACACATTAATCATGGCAAAAATGACAAATATCTATTTGATGAAACAGATCTGCCAAGTTTATCACATAGCCCTCTTCCAACAGCATTTCGGGCATCAAGATGAGCTCAAATGAAAATTATTCAGTGAGATGAAATGATGTACTTGTCGAGACGAACATTTTGATATGCTACTCGCGCAAATCGGAGCTACGGATACGGAGCTACGGCATGATGAAAAAGCCTAAAAAATTAGGGTTACGGGATAAAAGTCAACCATCTCCGCTTTTAGATCCAGATCCAACACTGTTCACGCACGCCGGAGCACTGTAGCAGCAACTCGCCGGAGACGACGGGACTTGCCGCCGGAGGAAGAGGAGATGACGGATCCAGCGACGCGGCTCGCCGGGTGGCCGGACGGCGATGGTGGCGGCGCCGGGCGGTGAGGGAGGGGAGGTCTGTCGGCGTCCGCCGGCGAGGGATGCGGCGGCCAGCGCAGTGGCCCATGGCGGCGCAATGGAGAGGATGGCGGCGGGCAGTGAGGTAGGCGGGCGGCGCGGCGATCCCTGGCGGCTCGGGCATGCGGCGATGGAGATGGGCCGGGGAGGGCCAGCTGTGGGCTCCCCGGGCCTCGGCGGCGGCGGGCGGCGGTACAGGCCACGTGGCAGGCGGCGATTGGTGGCGGCGGCGTGTCCGGCCGGACCGGACGTGTCCGGCGCGGCGAGAGGGAAAGATCTAGGGTTAGGGTGGTAGAAGACCTGGGATTTTCGAGGGGAGACCTATAAATAGGGGTAGGAGGAGCTAGGAAGCTCAGAATAAGGTGCGGTTTGCAGCCACGGGATCGTGATCGAACGCTCTAGATGATGGAGAGGGTTTTGGTGGGTTTTGGGCCAAATTGGAAGGGTGTTGGGCTGCAACACAAACGAGGCCTTCTCGGTCCCTCGGTTAACCGTTGGAGTATCGAACGAAGTCCAAATGGCACGAAACTTGACCGGCGGTCTACCGGTAGTAAACCAAGGCCGCATGGCAAGTCTCGGTCCAATCCGGAAATGTTTAACCCCCACAGACGAAAAGGGGTAGAAAGGACCGCCGGGGGAGATAGGAGCGCCGGAATGCAAAACGGACAACGGGGAAAATGCTCGGATGCATGAGACGAACACGTATGCAAATGCAATGCACCTGATGACATGATATGAGATGCATGACAAAGGCAACAACACACGGAGGAAAAAAAACCCGAACCCGAGGAAAGTAAAATAACTTAGGCCGAAAACGGCAAGAGTTGGAGTACAGATAAGGTAAATTACATCCGGGGTGTTACAACTAATCACGTCCATGGTCATACGAAGAATCAAGGACAAGTGTGGCCAAGTTATTTCAGTAAGGTCTTCTAACATAGAAAATAATGACAATTAAAGGGTGAGACAGACAGCAAAGGTATGATGATTTTTGCACGACCATCAGGGTTCGGATACCCAAATCAGTTGGAGGTCGTAATTCCATATGTATCCACAAAGGCATACTCTCAGCGGCCTACTCTGTTTTACAAGGAATTCATATCACACTGACCCACTTGGAATGGTTAATGTGGAAAATCCAAATAGGTATACCGACAAAATGAGAAAATTAAGAGCCGAACAATCAGCTCAGGCCCGGTAGACTCACCGACGGAATCAAGTACACGGTGAGTCTATCAGGAAAAATCATTGTCCGTCAGCCCCCTGTTAGGCCAGTCTCAAGATGTAAATATTTGAGGTATGACACAACTATAACCGACAAAAGCCAGTCAAATCTTTGGTACATATATCATGCTCGAGCCAAAGGAATAAATCAAAATAAATCAGTACCACTTATGAGCAGCCAGATCCCTTCAGAAGATAGCCAGGATTAATTCTCAGCATTTATTGAAACCAGAAGGCCTGTATTTATTTGAAGCAACCCCATGAAAGAAGTAAAAAGGTTTTCATGACCAAAAGAAAATTTATGCTCAGATCCATTGGATATCGCCACAGGTATGGAGAATCAACATCAGTAAAAAGGAATTGGTATATGAGCAAAAACCCGTCAGAATTTGGGGAAAGGTGAGGCAAGCCACTTGAGAGCAAGGTAAGTTGATCATCTGAAATTCTTGGGGGAACAATAACTAATGGAAAAATGCTACCCGAGCTGGAAATGGTGTCCTCAAGTCATACTTGTTCCCCGAGCAACAAAATCTCGAGGACGAGATTTCTTTAAGGGGGTAAGAGTTGTAACAGCCTGGCTTTTGGCCCTTTTCTTTTTCTTTTTAATTTATTGGTTTTTGCTCTGTTTTTCTTTTTGGAGTGGTTCTGTGGCCTTGCTACCTGGGAAATCATCCTCATTCCCCCTCCCAAGTGGATCATCATTCTTAAAACCTTTCCAAGATCATTTCACTTCACTGCTTGACCAAACCCTAATTTCGTTTTTCATGAATATTTCTTTTTCTATTAAAGCAATAACCCTGTCTGCCCTAGGTTGTGAAGCAACCTATATTTTTGTCCATCCGAAAATCCCCAAATAATTCCAATAATTTATTTGGGTCATATATTGCTCAAATATGCCCAAGCTTTCGTGTCCTAGCCCAAGAATAATTCTCCAACAATTATTCTTCATTTCTGTCCAGAGTGGCACTCTGTGAAGGAAGTGCCACCAATACAATCTGGTTTGTCCCCAAACTTTTTGGGCATGATATATCATCCAAATAATTGCCCCATGCAAAAATTCAGCTTCATTTTCCTAGTCAACTTCCCTCGGTGAATTTTCAAAGTTTCTGTCAAACAGAAGCCATTGTGAAGGAAGTACTAGCTACGATTACCCAAATGGGTTGAACTTTTGCACACTACTTCATGTGCTCATATTAGCATACCCCTACAAGTTTCAGCTTCATCCTATTATATATGTGAGAACAGGATCAAATATTTGCTTCTATCAATATTTTCAGATTGTGAAGCAAGTACATTTTATATTGCTTCATTTTGTCTGAAAAGTTACCAGAGCATCCTCATACCCAAATAACCTCTCTACACCAAATTTGGGATCAATTAATTAAGCAAATATTCCTCTAGATTTTTTGCAAGTTTTTGGACAGAAAGAATAGCTGTGAAGGAAGTACCATTTTAGTGAATCCAATTGGTATGAATTTTTTACAGCATCTTAAAATGTCCAAATCCTTAAGCCTTGACAAATTTCAGCCCAAATGGAATCAACATTTGAGTTCATCATCTTAATCTAGTTTCTGACTAGATTTGGTCAGTTGCAAAGCAACTACATTAAATCTTGATCCAAATCTCCTCAAACTCTCAAGGACTAAAGTCCTCCCTAATATAATCACCCAGACAAACTCTTTGGCCCCAATCAAGTTCCTGTTGATCAGCAGTGCATGTTCAAGTTTACTGTAGTAAACTTCAGAGGTTGCTTACCATTTAACCACAGAGGTTTTCACCAAGCTACCACCTCAGTTGCAACTCCCCTGGATGGACTACACCCTAGACAACCTTTGCTAGTCTTTGGCACCTTCTCCTCTCCATCTCACGATGAGGACATCAATACCATTGTTACACCCATAGCCCCTGCTGTGATACATACTGGACCAATTACTAGAACTCGCACACGCCAATTAAATTACCTGGTACTTTCGTTTCTTGGTAACGATTCTAATGTTCATGAGAATATAATGCTGGCTAAATTGGATACATTTTTTTGCTTACAAATGAAGGGCCTAGCTTGGACAACAAAGATGAACCTTGGAGCAAGTTCAAGCATGGAGATGATAGCGTGCGCAAGGGGAACAAGAACAGAGTTACAAGTGATGATTCCAGGACATTGAAGCCACCATAATGAGTGCATGAAGCCTTGGATGAAATATACAAGATGCCACTTCATAAATTTCATCCAAAGGCTATCCTAGGTGCTGCGTCACCTTATTTTTGGGCTAGGCCCATGTAATTTTGAAATACTCGATTATAGGATGTTTTTAGAGTCTGTATGTGTGGGGAAACAAGAGTTAGGGTTGGTTTTGGACCCCTCCTCCAAGGGCCACGAAATCCCCCCTCTCTCCTCCATATATACAGCCCTTAGGGCATCATTTAGACTTTGGGTTTTGTTTAGATTAAAAGTTCGCCATAGCTGTGACTTCACGTACTTTGTTTGTGTTCAACGACCAAACCAAGACGTCACAGAACCCCACCTTTGATCAATAAAGCTTTCCTCTTATATTCGCAATATCCAGATTGCAATCTTAGTTTCTTGCTTGTTCTTTGTTTGCCTGCAGGAAATAGACCTTTGTGGTCAGATTGATCATGCTCCGGCGTGGTCAATAACCTCTCAGAGTTGGTTTAGCGATTGCTAAGGAGCGACGTCCTCGCATGTTCATAGTCAGATCGTCAAAGTCGACTTCCACCAAAACGATAGCCACCATCTCATCGAAAGACGGGACACCTTTGCCTCTATCAAGTGTTATCAGATTTTCAGGTTGCTCGGTGAGATCTTACAGTTTTTCGTAGTTTAGATCGAGTCTGTTCTTCGTACCTACAGTCCATGAAAAAGCCAAAAATTTAAGTTAGTTCATCATATCTGAACCAGTCTGAGCCTTTGCATAGTCTTTTCAGTATTTTTCTTTGTTGAATTTGTGGTTGCATCGTCGTGTCTAGTTGCTGGTCTTAGAGTCTAGTCTTTTAGAGTTTCGAGTTCTGGTCATAAGTTGTCACGCCGCCGCCGCACCATCATCGTCGCCCCTGCCATATCCATATACCACCACCAATCCGTATCCATATACCAGCACTAATCCGTATCCATATACTACCACCACTGCCATATCCTACCACCATATATCCACCACCAATCCGAGTTCCTTCATATTAGGTTTGTTTTTGAGATCCATCGAATTTCGGATTCATGTTTCCTTGCCTGAGTAGGTTTCGGAAAAAAATAGTCTGGAGACCCCCGGGCAGTTTTTAGGCCAAAATTTTCGCAGGCAATTTTTTCCCTATCCTATCCTTAGGCGTTTCAGAGTCTTTTGAGCCACGTGCCATCATAGTGATTTTTTGTCACACTTTTTCATCGCCGCTGCCCTGATTTCCAAAAAAAGTCAAAAAAAAATTGTGCTCATCCTGTCAGTTTGACCTGGGAAGAGTTTTGAGACACTCTCCATTATAGTGATTTTTCTGTAAAAAAAAGAGCACAAAAAAGAAGAAAAAATAGAGCAAAAAAATATTCCAAAGTGTGCTTTTTCCCTTGTTTACGTGCAGCGCCGTGATTTTGTTAGTGTTCTAGGCTCGCGTCTCTAGCACGGTCTAGCCTAGGACCAGCACAGTACCATCGTTGAGCGTTTATTCAACTTTGCATCTCTGAATTGATTATTGCTAGCCCTTTTTGCTACCATATTATAAGCCTTCCCAGCTCCACATACATCTACATCATGCGTTTGACTCTCCCTAGTAATCACTCTATCCAAGCTTTGAGAGTTTTGACTACAACGGTTGCCGATCACCGCCTACTGTTGGGTAAGAACTAGTAAGAATTTGAGATTTGCTTGACGGATTTGTGACACCCACCACCACCTCTTGTTAGTAGTCTGTAGGATCATATTCTTGTGTGTTTCTATTGCTGCTAACCATGGCAAGATCACAAGCCAACGAGACTGACTGGGAGAACATGACGAATAAGGAGTTGCATGATAAATTTCAGCCAATGATGAGTGGACAGGTGCAAGATGTGCTAAACAGATTTGAAGAGGCCATGGAGAAGATAGATGGCATGGAGAAGACGTTCGAAACAAAGCTCGATAACAAGTTTAATGAATTGCTCATGCATCTTCCACCACCACCACCAGCTGCACCTAACGCACCTCTACTACAACAACAACAACAACAACGACTACCTCCACGTCACAAAATAGCCCTCCGCCGAGCGAGTCGTGTCCCTCTTGCGCCTGGCAAACTGTTGGTATTGTTGTTGATACTTCTGTGGCTCCTACTGCTGATGTGGAGGAGGATGATTATGCGGGAGATTACAAGGATGAGGTTGATAAAAATCAGAACTACGTGCAACCACCAGCACCACAACCACCAGGTCGTCCACATGCAAATAATGGCAATGGTAGGGCCCCACTCATGTACGAGATCATGACCATCTCCCTAAACTGAAATTGAATATTCCACCATTTGAGGGTAGATATGTTCCTGATATATATCTTACTTGGGATTTAGAAACTGAACAACGATTTACATGTTTACAATATCCTAAGGAGAGACGTGTTCTTGCTGCTGTTTGTGCTTTCATTAGCTTTGCATGTGTTTGGTGGTCTGAACATTGTAGATTATATCCTATTCCAGCTACTTGGGCTGCTTTGAAAACTGCTATGCGTACTCGTTGGGTTGCACCATATTATCAACATGAATTAATTCAAAAATTGTAGCGTTTAACACAAGGAAAAAATTCTGTAGAAGAATATTATCAGGAATTACAAACTGGCATGATTAGATGTGGTATTGTTGAGGAAAATGAAGCTATGCTTGCACGTTTTATGGGTGTATTAAATAGAGAGATTTAGACCATTCTAGAGTATAAGGAGTATAATAATATCACTCGTTTATTCCATCTTGCTTGTAAAGCTGAACGTGAAGTACAGGATGATAAGCATTGGCGCGAACTAACTTTTCTGCAGGTCGATCTTCATCATGGACACCACCTGCGTCCTCTACTTCCACTACACCAGCACCTCCATCAGGTGCCACCTCCAGCCGTGATAGAAGAAATCAGGCACAACCACCACTATCTGCCAAGAGCACACCTGCCGGGCCTGCGAAGAGCTCTTCTTCTTCCATGGCATCAACATGGCACACAAGTGATATTATTTGTCGTCATTGTAAGGGAAGAGGACATTTTGCGAGAGAATGCAAATCTCAGCATGTGATGATTGCTACTTAGGATGGTGGATATGAGTCTGCTAGTGACTATGACGAGGAGACTTTGGCTCTTATTACACATGACGAACACGGTGGAGATGATTCTGATCATGAGACGTAATACATGTGATGTAGGGTAGAACCCTAATCGGCCAATCTTTCACGAAAGGAGCAGATCCCGCGAAGAACACGAAGAACACGAGGGAAAACACGAGAAAATCACTAAACCAACAAGAAATAATCACACATATGCTAGAACCTCGAGTACATAAGAGATCACACGATCCACGGACAACTAAGGACGATACAAAGGTAGCCGGTCATCTCCGTGAGGAGGTCTTGAGGATCTTCCTATAAAGGGGTCTTGAATCCAAAGGGATCTTCTCCGAAGAGGGGCCGCGGTCTCTCTCGTGGATTAGATCTGATGTGGATGAGCAATGCTCTATCTCTAATATGAGCTAAACCAATGCTAACCCTAAAACATAGGTAGGAGAAGAGTATATATAGTCTAGGTGGGCGAAGGGGTACATGGGCTGCGGCCCAACACGAAACAGCACATAGGCGTCGGACGTCCAGGAGTCACCGGTCGTCCGGAGGCTCGTGAGGGTCCGGACGTCCGGTGCTCGTCGGACGTCCATAGATTCGGCTCGGGTGTGCTTTTGTCGGACGTCCGGTCATGGTCGGTCGTCCGGGCGTCGGTCGTCCGGAGGGCCTCAGAAATCTGTAGTTTCGGCTCGGGTGTGCATGTGTCGGACGTCCGGTCGGGGTCGGACGTCCGGAGCCTGGAGATCGTCGGACGTCCGGCCCTGGTCGGTCGTCCGGAGCATGTAGCTTCTTCCGCATCTCTTCTTCTTCACGTCCATCTTACTCTTCTGATTCTCCTTGCTCCTTAGCTTCCTGATGGCTAACTCCTTGATACCTGAGTATGCATAATGTCTCTATTTGAGGTAGTAGCCATGTCTCATGTTCATCGAAGTGAACTTGTGAGAGGAGAGATGTCACCTCGGTTTCAAGAGCTCTTGCACGTGCTCCTGTCATGGATCCGCTAGGCACTTGGTGAGACGATGGTAGGTCCATGGGGACGACCTTGGGATGCTCCGCATCATCTCCCCTCCCTTGGGGAAGATCTGACCTCGGATCAAATTCTTCATCACCATGGTAGGGCGAAAGGTCCTTGACATTGATGATGTCGCTCACGTTGTACTTGTCGCGTGGGAGGTCGGTCTTGTAAGTGTTGTTGTTGTAGAGTGCGAGAACCTTGAATGCTCCATCCGCTCGAGATAGAAGCTTGGATTTGCATTTGTTTGGGAAGCGGTCTTTGCGAAGGTGTAGCCACACAAGGTCACCAATGTCGAATACCATGGGTTGCTTGTTGATGTTGAGCTTGGTCGCAAATTGTTGAACTTGGCGCTCGATGGTGTGCCTTGTATCTTCACGCGCCTTCTTGAGATGGTTCGCATGTGCACTTGCGTCCATATTGATGCCCTCTTGTAGTGGTAGAGGAAAATGTCCAATGGGGACAATGGGTTAAATCCGTAGACGACCTCAAAGGGGGACTTGTCGGTTGTTGACTGTCTTGCTCGGTTGTAGGCAAACTCGGCGATAGGTAGACACTCCTCCCACTCCTTGATGTTTTTCTTGATGAGCACGCGAAGTAGAGCAGAGAGTGTGCGGTTGGTCACCTCCATTTGGCCGTCGGTTTGTGGATGATACACCGTGGAGAAGAGTAGCTTGATTTCGAGCTTGGCGCATAGGGTCTTCCAAAAGTAGCTTAGGAACTTGACGTCGCGGTCTGAGACAATCGTCTTTGGCACTCCATGTAGGCACAATATTTCCCTACAAAAGAGATTGGCAACATGTGAAGCATTGTCTATCTTGTTGCAAGGAATGAAATGTGCCATCTTAGAGAATCGGTCCACAAAGACAAATACCGAATCCTTTCCATTTCTAGTCCTAGGCAATCCAAGTACAAAATCCATGCTAATATCTTCCCATGGTTGATGTTGAATTGGGAGAGGCATTTAAAGGCCATGGTATTGAGCTTTAGACTTAGCTTTGCAACATGTAGAGCATCGGTTGGTGAAGCGGTTGACGTCGCGAAACATCTTGGGCCAATAGTAGTTCTTGGAGAGCGTAGCGAAAGTCTTGTCGCGTCCAAAATGTCCCATTAGTCCTTCTCCATGAGATTCCTGCAAAAGCAACAAACGAAGAGAAGACTCGGGGATGCAAAGCTTGTTAGCTCTCATAAGATATCCATCTTTGATGTAATAGCATTCCCAAGATGTATGTGTCAAACATATGGCATAAGGAGTAGCAAAAGTAGGATCATGCGCATACAACCATTTTATGTGCTCAAAGCCAATGACATCCAATTAAAGTTGAGTAACAAGCATGCATATGCGGGAAAGAGCGTCCGCCACAACATTTTCCTTACCTTTGATGTACTTGATGACATAAGGAAAAGACTCAATGAATCCACTCCATTTAGCATGATGCTTGTTCAACTTGGTTTGACCCAAGGTAATTGAGTGTTTCATGATCGGTATGAATGATGAATTCATGAGGGCGAAGATAGTTCCCATTCATGCAAAACTCACACTAAAGAATATAGCTCTTTGTCATAGATGGGGTAATTGAGTTGCGCTCCGGAAAGTTTCTCACTAGAGTAAGCTATGGGGCGCTTCTCTTGTGTTAACACACCTCCTATGCCATTACCACTAGCATCACAATGAATCTCAAAGGCTTTTTCATAGTTGGGTAATGCAAGCACGAGAGCATGAGTAAGCAAATTCTTAAGCTCATTGAAAGCGGTATCTTGGGATGGTCCCCAAACAAAAGGCGCATTCTTCTTGCTCAAAGCATGCAAAGGAGAAGCAATGGTGCTAAAATCTTTCACAAAGCGACGATAGAAACCCGCAAGGCCAAGAAAGCTACGCACTTGTTGCAAGTTGGTTGGTTGGGGCCAAGTCTTAATAGCATTGATCTTGGACTCATCTACATGAACACCCTTAGAAGATACAACAAAATCCAAGAAAACAAGCTTATCAATGCCGAAAAGGCACTTTTCCATGTTAGCAAAGAGATGCTCGTCTCGAAGAGTTTGCAAAACGGTTCGAACATGGGTGACATGATCTTGAAGAGATTTGCTATAAACAAGGATATCATCGAATTAGACCACAAAAAACACACCAATGTAAGGGCGAAAGACATGATTCATAAGACGCATAAAAGTACCCGGTGCTTCCGATAGACCCATAGGCATGACTAACCACTCATATAACCCAAACTTGGTTTTGAAAGCGGTTTTACATTCATCAACCTCTTGTATGCGGATTTGATAGTAACCACTTTTAAGATCAATCTTGGAGAATATAGTGGCACCACTAAGTTCATCAAGCATATCATCAAGGCATGGAATGGGATACCTATAGCGAACGGTGATAGCATTGATAGGTCTACAATCGGAGCACATGCGAAAGCTACCGTCTCTTTTTGGCACAAGAATGACCGGGACGGCACAAGAGCTCAAACTTTCACGCACATGTCCATGGTCTATGAGATGTTTTACCTGCCTTTGGATTTCTTTGGTTTCTTCGGGGTTGACACGGTATGGAGCTTTGTTCGGAAGAGGTGCTCCGGGGATGAGGTCGATACAGTGCTCGATGCCTCATAGTGGTGGTAGTCCCGGAGGTATCTCGTTGGGGAAAATATCTTGAAATTCCTGTAAAAGAGAAGACAACACTAAAGGTAGAGCATGAGAGGTGTTAGCTTGTGTTGCATTGTCCTTGCACAAAAGGACATAGTTTAGGACACTAGATGGGTTCTCACACACTCCTCCTATCTCACTTTTGTTGGCAAATAGGACTAAGTTCTTCTTGTCTCTCATCGTGGAGGCGCTCGATTTGGGCTTGTGGCGCTCACTCTCTTTTTGGTGGCTCGCTCTCTTACTATTCTCTCCACGATGGGTGGCTTGCTTGTCGGCGATCACTTGGCTTGGAGACATGGGGCGAAGTACGTACTCCTTTCCTTTCATCTTGAAGATGTAGTGGTTCGTTCGGCCGTTTTGGATGACACCTCTATCAAATTGCCATGGGCGTCCAAGAAGAAGGTGGCAAACAGTCATTGGAACGACGTCGCACTCCAAAGTGTCTTCGTAGGCACCAATTTAGAAGGAGACTTGTACTCGGTGCTCGACTTGGATTGTGTCGGAGTTGCTAAGCCATTGAACTTTGTAGGGATGTGGATGCTTCGTCTTGGGCAATTGGAGCTTGGAGCAAAGTTCTTCACTTGCGAGGTTATGGCAACTCCCTCCATCGATGATGACCTTGACGGACCTTCCATTGATACCGGCGTTGGTATGAAAGATATGGCATCTTTGGTCTTCTTCTTGGTGATGTTGGAGAGTCAATACCTTGGAGGCAACAAGAGCGGAACTTGAATCTTCATCGCAAAAGACTTGTTCCGTGTCTTCTTCGTTCACTTGCCGGTGTATGGACACTTTCTCAAGGGCTTCCTTTCTCCTTCCCTCATTGAGTCATAAGTGCCGTCGTCATTGAGGATCATGGTCCGCTTGTTGGTGCACTCATAGGACTTGTGGCCTTGGCGTCTGCATGTGAAGCATTTGAAGGAACTTGTCTTAACGGTCTCATCGGTTGGAGTAGATGATGATGAAGTTCTTGGCTTGAAGTTGCTCGTTGTAGTAGGATGACTTGGGGTTGACGAAGCTTTATTGTAACTCGACTTGTCGACGTTGCTTGTAGAAGGCTTGGTAGACGGTGTTGGAGTCGTTGAAGCTTGGTTGTTGGAGAAACCGTATGACTTGGATGAGAACTTGGCATACTTGTAATCATCTTGCACTTGACGTTCCGCTTTTTTAGCTTGATGCACTAGCTCTATGAGGTTCGAGTATGGTTGGAAGTCGGCGATCTTCTTGATAGGATGGTTGAGTCCATTCAAGAAATGTGCCATTGTTTGCTCATCATCTTCCGTGACATTGGCTCTTATCATGGCAATACCCATCTCCTTGTAGTACTCTTCAACGCTCTTGGTTCCTTGCTTTAGTAGTTGAAGTTTCTTGAAGAGGTCGCGGTTGTAGTAGGTAGGCACAAAGCGTGCTCTGATAACATCCTTCATTTGCGACCAAGTAGTGATGGGTGGTTCACCTCTTGCCTCACGGCGCTTGATGACTTGTTCCCACCAAATGAGGACATAGTCTTAGAACTCAAGGGATGCCATCGCTATCTTCTTCTCTTCTTCATAGTTGTGCAAGCAGAAGATTTTGTCGACCTTCAATGCCCATGAAAGGTACTATTCAGGATCATTGCTTCCATTGAACTTGGGCATGGTGAACTTTAGCTTGCCACAGCGTTTCTCTTCATTGTGTTGCGGTCGAGGATGATGACGCCCATGTTGTTGATGATTGACAAACCTGTTTTTCTCTTGGCGAGGAGGGTTGTCGACCTCATGTTGGTCTTGTCGTGGATAATTTCCAGTGTCGTCATGCTCTTGGTGAACTTGATGTTCTTGGCGAGCTTGTGGAGGAACTTGTCGAGCTTGACGTTGAACACGAGCTTGATATCATCATTCATGAAATTCTTCGCAAAGTGCTTCTTCATGTTCACGAACTTGTCGGCCTCGGTTGGCTACGGCTCGACTTGAATCTTGGAGGGCACTTTGCACCTCTAGTGCTTGAGCTTCGTGGAGTTCTTGTTCTTGGCGTTGTGCCTCGGCATTTTGTGCATCTTGGTGTAGACGCACTCGCTCTTCCTCTTCATGTTGGCATTGTCGTTACCGTTTTCATGCTAGCGCAAAAGACGCTTGGGTTTGAGGTTGTCGGTGCTCTTGAGAGTCGGTGTCGCGTAGAGGATTGACGCTTGCTTGACGATTGTTGCACGCGACACGTCAAAGAGTGTTCGATATCGGTGTACTTGAGCCGGAGAGGGTGAAGTCGGAGTGTCGACTTGAGCGGCTCCGTCTTGATGAGGATGAAGTGGAAGAAGAGCGGTTGAGCAACAAAGCACGAATCTCGTCCATTCTTGTGTCGTTCTCTTGCTTGTGATCGTCGAGCTTGTGGTCAAAGTAGTCCCTTGTACGTTGCTCGGAGAGTCGCAAGTCGACGGCGAGGTTGTCGATGCGTTCACTCATTGCTTGTTGCTCTTGATGCAAAGCACGTCGTGCAGCAAAGAGCTGGCTCTTGGTGACATAGGAGTTCATGTCATCATCGTGCTCGATGAAGAGTGGGTTGGTAGAAGTACTTTCCCTATCCATCGTTCCAAGAGAAATATGTGAGTGGGAGAAAGATAAGAACGTATACCAAATGTACCTTGACCGAAGTTGAAGGTGGATCAATGATCACTCCAATGTGGAACAAGGAAATAGCACAATTGGTACCAACTCTTGTCGGTTTCTCACACCTACACAAGTAAAAGCTTATGGTGGAGCTTGGTTAGGATGGTGGCACAAAATTTGATGCAATTGTAAGTGAGCTTCAATAATGTTGGAAAAGATTCGCAAGTTTGTAATGCAACAAGTAGACCAAGCAATATAATGTACACGGAAACACACACAAAAAGATAAGTGGGGTCGTGCAACCAAGGGTGATCTAAAATGTGGAATCCACAAAAAATGCTTTTTTTGCACAACACTAGAGAGACGCTAGCACGATTACACAATAGGCGGATACAAAGACTTGTGCACAACCTACTTAGCAAAAATGCAATGACTTCTATCCCAAGTATGCTCTATGCAAGGTGTTTCTATGATATGATCCAAGATGATCTAGTGTGACAATCTTAATGTTGTATGATGCTATAGTTCTTTCTTAAAAGCTCTTTGCTTATCTTTCCCTTTTGCTTAAAAGCTTGTTTGGCTCTTTGTTGTTTGAGCTCTTTTCTCATGCAATGCTTCACGAACCAAGATAGCAATTGTGTATGAGATGATACCAAGATATGCACCAATGATGTATGTATGCTATGGGAAGTATGATCACTAAAGTGCACAAGTATCATTGCCGGCAATACTCAAAAGCTAGTCTAGATGGGTAAGCGACGCAAAGGAGTAAGGCTATGATGGCTATCAATGTAATGGCAAGAATGATATGTCCAAACCCAACATGAAGAGGAGTAAGGCTATGAGGTTACCGCTACATGCTTACGGTATGGTGTCGAAATTGTGGCATGAATACCAAGATGTAGTCGAGGTGGTCGTTGTTGAGGACGCGTTCATGGCGAAGATGAGCGGCGGCGATGTTGATGTCGAACCGTACCTAAATAGCCGAACTGGCAACACGTGTCAGAGTGTGAAACAGGTAAGCAATGGTGGTGGTATGTGGAAGTGGTGATGGTGTAACGGTGGTGGGAGTGCGTATGCGGAAGTGGGGCGATGGTGGTGACTAAACTGAAAAAAAATCAGTTTCGTCAGGTATCGTTGGACGTCCGGGATGGGCTAGTCGTCCGGTTGTCGGACGTCCGGAAGCAGTCGGACGCCCGGTGCCTGGGCGAAATTTTGGGCACGGGTAGAACAGCTAGGGTTCGTGATGGGGATAGCGAAATTCATCATATCCGGTCAATTTCATGGATGGAAAGGGTGGAGACATGGGGGAAAGGGTAGATCCACTCAAGGCAAAGCAAATCCACAGATCCAATCCAACAAAATTTCAACACACCAACAAATCACAAAAAAAAAATTGGGGCTATTTTTGTGGGGAATTTTCGAGTTAGGGACAAAATCAACAAAAACTAGGCTTGAAACACAACGTGGAGACTCCGAAATCATGATCAACGTGGTTCTAGATACCAAGATGATGTAGGGTAGAACTCTAATCGGCCGATGTTTCACGAAAGGAGTGGATCCCGCGAAGAACACGGAGAACACGAGGGGAAACACGAGAAAATCACTAAACCAACAAGAAATAGTCACACATATGCTAGATCCTCGAGTACATAAGAGATCACACGATCCACGGACAACTAAGGACGATACAAAGGTAGCCGGTCTTCTCCGTGAGGAGGTCTTGAGGTTCTTCCCATAAAGGGGTCTTGAATCCAAAGGGATCTTCTCCGAAGAGGGGCCGTGGTCTCTCTCGTGGAGTAGATCCGATGTGGATGAGCAATGCTCTATCTCTAATATAACCTAAACCAATGCTAACCCTAAAACGTAGGTATGAGAAGAGTATATATAGTCTAGGTGGGCGAAGGGGTACATGGGCTGCGGCCCAACATGAAACAACACACAGGCGTCGGACGTCCGGGAGTCACTGGTCGTCCGAAGGCTCGTGAGGGTCCGGACGTCCGGTGCTCGTCGGACGTCCGTAGATTCGGCTCGGGTGTGTGAAAGTGTGTGATATTGACTGGAGGGGGGTGAATAGGAGATTTTTATGAATGTCTTCAAAACGTGGAAGTTTCAAAGACAAACGATAGAAATAAACCTATTACCATGCAGCGGAAGGTAGACTACACTAGGCAAACCATAGTCAAGTATTCAATGGAGTGAAAGCACAATGACTAATAGCAGCAATGTAGTAAGGATCAGGTGGAAGATATTATGAAGCCAAACAGAACACGCAGTCACTCAGTGAAGACAAAAGATAAAGCAATCATACAATGACTTCACAAGGAGTAACAGTAAGTAAAGGGAAGGGAAGGATGAAACCAGTGACTCATTGAAGACAATGATTTGTTGGACCAGTTCCAGTTGCTGTGAAAACTGTACGTCTGGTTGGGGCGGCTAGGTATTTAAACCTTAGGACACACAGTCCCAGACACCCAGTCCGGAACACGTAGCTCAGGACACCCAGTCCTCACCGTATTCCCCTTGAGCTAAGGTCACACAGACCTCGCCCAATCACTCAGGCAAGTCTTCAAGGTAGACTCCCAAACCTTCACAGACTTTGTTCACCGGCAATCCACAATGACTCTTGGATGCTCAGAACGCAACGCCTAACCGGCTGGAGGATTCACAGTCCTCAAGTGTAATAAGTCTTCAGATCACACAGACAAGAAGACTTAAATGATGCCTAACACTCTTTGGCTCTGGGTGGTTATGGTTTTATCCTCGCAAGGAATTATCTCTCAAAGGCTTCGAGGTGGGTTGCTCTCAAACGACAAAAGTCGTACTCTAACTCTGAGCAGCCAACCATTTATGGTTGTAGGGGGTGGGCTATTTATAGCCACTAGGCAACCCGACCTGATTTGTCCGAAATGACCCTGGGTCACTAAGGAACTGACACATGTTCCAACGGTCAGATTTTGAACACACACGACAACTTTACTTGGGCTACAAGCAAAGCTGACTTGTCTGACTCTGGACAAGATTCGCTCTCATAGTCTTCACTCGAAGACATAGGTTTTGGTTAAGCATCACTTCAGTCATTCTGACTGGTTCTCTTGGACCCCACTTAACAGTACGGTGGTTCCTATGACTCAATAAAGAAGAAAAAGAACTACGAAAGATCTAAGTCTTCGAGCTCCATAGGCTTCATGCGATGTCTTCTCTTGTCATAGTCTTCAATGTGAGTATCTTCACATACCACCTTTGACATCAATGTCTTCATACATTTTTAGGGGTCATCTCTAGTAGGAAAACCGAATCTATGAGGGACTTCTACCTGTGTTATCCTGCAATTCTCACAAACACATTAGTCCCTCAACTAGGTTTGTCGTCAATACTCTGAAACCAACTAGGGGTGGCACTAGATGCACTTACAATCTCCCCCTTTTTGGTGATTGATGACAAGCTAGTTGAAGTTTTCAACGGGGAATATAATATGTGAAATTGTAAAGGATAAGGAATTGTCTTCATAAGTTGCAAGGGCTCCCCCTGAAGATGTGCATATAAGTAATTTGCTTTTGGAATGCAAATGCAGATGGCAGGTTGTACTTGTGGAGATCCTCTTGAACTTATGATGACAATTCATTATGCATGTGAAGGTATGTGAAGATAATGACATGCATAATGGAAAATGGACGTCTGCAAAATGATCTAAGTGCGGAATTTATCATCGCACATGCAGAATTTATCATCGCATCACAAAGTGGCAAATAAGTAGTAGACGACCATTTAGTTTAAGTGTTACAACTCAAAGAACCAAATGTATCAAAACGAGAGTTGTAAACACAAAGCAAGATATAAAGCACCCGCCCATATGGACCCGCTTGAAGACTATCAGACTCATATGCTTCTCCCCCTTTTGTCAGTAAGGACCAAAAAGGTTTGAAGACATAGAGCATCTACTCGTTCCCATGAAGAGTAGGTGAAGCAGCAGGGTCATTGGTAGTATTCGGCGGTGCAGAAGAACTTGGAGCAGTGTTGAAGCGTGCTGAAGGAGGTGGTGGTGAAGTGGCATCGTCTTCATCCTCGATCACTCTGGCATTCACGGTTGCAGCAGAGGAAGAGAACTCAAAGTCTTCAAGAGATGGAGTGCATCGCAGCACTGCCCTTAGAGGAGGTGTGGAGTCAAACTTCAAGCGTTCAGAGAAGCCATCCTCTTGAAGATCATCTTCAGAGCACATCAGCGTCAGCCCTTTCCATGTGCGTCGAGAGGTTTCATGGGCAACAAAAGCATTCTTGGTGGCAAGATTGCGAATGCGGTTGACATCCACCAAGAGGCTTTGCATTTGGCGCTTCAGCCAGTCATGATGCCTATCCTGTTTCTGATGAAGAGCCACCAGAAGCTCTCGGTCATTAAGAACACGAGTGCGCTTCTTGGGTCGTTGGGCAGTTGTGCTGTCGGTGGCTTCAGTAAGGGTAGGATGTGGTGCATGTGTAGTTCCATCCAAAGGATACACACGAGTGACTGCTTCAACTCCTTCAATGTTCTGAGAAAAACTTTGATGCTCCGCATTCTGAAGACTTAGAGGTTCCTTGGCAGGCTCAGGATAGATGGCTTCAATAGACATATCCACATCAGGCAGAAAGATCCGATGATTGCGAGCAGATGGCTGATATGAGATAGCTGAGTGAAGTTTGATCAGCCGCATTACCCATGGGGCGTAGAACTTCAAGCCAAAAAGATCAGAGCCTGATGCAGCAAGTTGGCGAACGAAGAAGTCCTATGCATTGAAGCATTTTCCATGAAGAATATAGAAGACCAAAGTCTTCATTGCACCTTCCAGCTTGGCATGTGGAGAGTGTCCTTTGATGGGCCAGAGAGTTCGCCTTATGATGTGATAAATAGTCCTTGGCAGATACTCAAGGTCTTCAACAAAGAACTCTTTGGGATATGCAGCATCTTGGGGCAATGGCTTCATCATACTAAGCATCTGACTCATGTTAGGTTCAGGCTTCTGAAAGATGCTCTCCGCAGCTTCACTGTGAAGTTGACAGCCAGATTCGTAGAGATCGCCAGGATTGGGTAGACCAGTGAGCTCAATGATGTCAAAGGCTTTGGCTTCATGATGAACGTTTCCTGTCATCCACTCTAGGACCCAAGTCTTCGGATCTCTGTTGTACCCGCGTATGTGAAGTGTGGCATAGAATTGGAGCAGCAACTCTTCATTCCAATGCTCTTGATCGGTGACGAACAGCAGCAATCCAACCTCTTTGAAGCAATCCAGAGCTTCTTCCAGACAGGGCAGACCAGCTATTGCTTCAATGTCAAGACGCTTGTGTGGGAAGATGCGACCTTGATTGTATAGAATGCAGGAGTAATAGCTTCGCTGCAGATAGCTCCAGAACCGATTAGATGATATTCTTTCCCTTGAGTAGGGGTTCCTGGAGCTATTGAAGAAAGTGTTGTCTGCTCTGAAGCCATTGACATTGAAGGATCCAGGTGCTGATGCAGGACCTGGAAACCTGGGCAATCTTGGGATTGGCTTCTGTACCTAAGGCCTGTGCTCAACATGATAGTCGAACTAAGGACCGGCAGCAGGCTCAGGAACAGAAGCAGTGGGATCAGTGGCTTCGCTGACTTCTGGTGCTTGGGTTGGTGAAGGCTCCACATTAGCTTCAGCCATGACAGCGTCAGTGGCTTCATTGGTGTTGGTGGTGGCAGCCTCAAGATTTTCAACCTCCACTTGACGAGCTGGAGGGTCGGTCACAATCACGTTCTCCTCGAGAACAACTTCTTGGTGGGACGGGGGAGTAGCAGCTTTTGGGGCTTCTTCTTCATCGGCTGATGCAGCCGGAATGTCTTCAGCAGCTTTAGCTTCAGACTCAGAGACTGGAGGCCTTGGTCCTTTGCGAAGCCTGCGCAATGCTGGCGACGCCTGTGGAGTTGGAGTTGGCTGGGCCTCAAAGTCTTCTTCCTCTTGTGGGCGATCAGCCCATGATGCATCCTGAGCAATTGGCGTCAGAGGACGACCAATGCTGATGAGTTCGTTGTGCGTTAGCACAGACGATGATACCTGCTGGTGCTCGAGCTGAGGAAGGACTGCATCATCTTCAACATGGTCATGGTGACCAATGTCTTCAGCAGCGATGGGATCAGCTGCTAGAAAGTCTTCAGCTTCATGAGCCTCTGTGAAAGCAGGCTCATGGACAGTCAGGTGACGTTCTTGCGGTTCAGCGTCAGGGCG
Organism: Triticum urartu; assembly: GCF_003073215.2. Lineage (NCBI taxonomy): Eukaryota > Viridiplantae > Streptophyta > Magnoliopsida > Poales > Poaceae > Triticum > Triticum urartu. The sequence goes on from NC_053028.1 coordinate 303,528,468, forward strand.
AACCATGGAGATGGGTTCAACAATCAAGGGCTTTGTGGGAGCAGCCCGTTCTTTCTTGGTCTTCCTCTTCTTCTTGGAGGGAGCAGTGGCAGAGGCTTCAGGATGTTTCCTCTTCCTTGCTTCAGCCTCAGCAGTCCTCGTCTTCTTCAGCTCTGAAGCGGTTGACCGGGCCTTCGGCTTCGAGCCAGTCATGCTAGTTGGGAAGACAATGGGATCTGCTTCCTGCCTTGGTGTGTTGGGTTCGGCCACAGTGGGCTTCTTCTTCTGCTTAGTAGCCATCCTAGGATCAATGCCCGGATGCCCAAGGGCCTTGCGCTTCTCAGCCTCGTTGTAGCCTTGCACACACTTGTCAGCCAGGCTCTTCATGCGCTCCCGAGAACCCTGAGCTTGTGCGTGTTTCTTGAGAAAGGCTTCTTTGAGCTCGTGCAGCATAATCTTGAAGTTTTTCACCTCTTGTACACTGAGCTTGGCCATATGCTTCTTGAACTGAGCCTTTTCATAGTCAATCTTCTGCTTCAGTTTGACGATGCGCTGAGCGAGAGCTAGCTTTGAAGCAATGGCGCCATGGAAGGCGACACTGAGGCCAATGGGTAGCTGCAGATCTTCGAAGCTGATGTTGGGCATGTCAAACCACTCATCAATGAAGTTGTGGATGATTGTCACGTCAAAGAGAGGCAGATCATTTAAGATTTCTGCTTCTTCTTTGCTCTTGATGAGTTGCTCAAGAGCGTCATCTGCAAGATCTTCGTCACTTGACAGATCAATGGCATCGTTTCGCAGAATGGCAGCAGCTGTCAGTTCTTGGCCGGTGTGTGGAAGAGGCATCTTGACCTTCTGGGGCTTGGAGATGCATGACAAATCTTCAGACTGCACACTGTCTTTAGGAGGTGCAGTGGCCAGTGGCTTCGCCCGTGAGATTTTTGGTGCAGAGGCAGGCTTTGAAGCTTTTGGCTGCTTCAGCTTCTTTGGCTTCGGCGCTGCAGGCGCTTCATCTGATTTAGCGTCATTAGCAGGCTCATTCACGATAGTCCCTTGAACCACGATATGGGTGATGAGGCCTTCAAGGTTGTAGAAGGGCCCAAGAAGATTGGGTTCAGCTTCGCGAGTTCCATCGGCACGGGGAGCAGAGGGACTAGGGTTGAAGTCTAAACCCAAAGACTTCTTGTTATGCTTCGCTGAGTTCTTGGCAAACTGGAAGTTGCGCTTGAACAGATTGTTGTGACGGCACCATAGTAGTGACGATGGGTGTGCATCTGCAGGCTGTGGCCCACGGACCATGCAGGGATAGAAGCCTTGTTCAATGGCTTCTTCTCTGGACCTGGGTTGAAGATTCTTGTATAGGATGTCTCCCCACGGTCGCTTGATGGCATTTTTCTCAGCATATTCTTGGGTCACAAACCGGTATTTGAACCATTGTTCTGCCCAATATCTTCGAATCCACTGGATTCGGGTCTTGCGCTGATTATAATCCTCTTTAGGATCTATCTTGTAAAGTTCTGAGAGGTCATCAGGCAGATCTCTTGATGTTCCGCCACGACGCTGTCTGCCTCCCTTCCTTGCAGATTTCTCTGAAGACATGAATTTTAAACTGAAAGGCTTCAATACGTTCAAAGGCTTCAAGGGCTTTTGTTTGCTGGACAAACAGGAACTGTCTTCGGGAGAATTTATATGATGCTGTAAGAATTCTGCAAATGAATGCAGACTATGAGAACCAAGGGATTCTCCCACGGACATGTACCTGTGACAGCATTAAGGTGCGAGGGAAGGGGAAGAGGTCATATGCATTCTCAGAAGATTTTGAAGATAAATCAGTTTAGAAGACATTGACCTCATTGTGCAAAGACATTCACTCATAGATAAGGAGTTGGTTCCAGATTTGTACGAATCCATGGATTAGTACAAGTGAGGAATCTAACTACTTTGTGAAGTATAAGTGAATATACTAGGCATATTATGAGATGCAGTATGTAAGAGATCCAACTTGTGTGAACAGAAACTGCTTGTGGTAGAAAGTGACGAAGCTATAGGATCAAAGGAGCTGTAAAAATGAAGTTTTATTTACCACACGAAGAACTGCTAGACGGAGTGGAAGAGGAGGCCGAGTAGTTCGATCGTCCGTGCCCTAACTTGGCGACGGAGGACACCTACGGCGACGGCGGAGAAGACGATGTCCGCGGTCGGCGTGAAGACGGCATCGGAGAGGTTGCGACAGCGAAGCGCTTCGTCGCCGGCGTCGTCGAGGGCTAGCGGTGTTGCTAGGGTTCGTGCGAGAGTGGAAGAAGAGATAATGACTGCAGTGAGGTGTGTATTTATAGGGACAGGGGTGGCTCAGTGTTATTACACAGGTGCCCCTGGCGATTCACATCTAAGGAACACGTGGCCGTCATGCAGCACGTCGGAGGTTGTTCCACGTCCCACGCATGCCTGGATTGTCGGGTGGTCGTTCCCACTTCTCCGGGTTTCAGGTGAAGGAATGAGCATTGAAAACGGACTTAATGTTTGTCTCTGTATCTTCTGCTGACAAGGACGCAGAGAAGACATTTGACAGTTTCAATAGAATGCATATGACTTGGAGAGATAGAGTTTGAGATAGAAAGCATAGAGAGGTTAGGGTCCGATCACATTCACTTAGTTCAAAAGACTCAACATGAAGACATAGCTATAAGTGAATGCTGTAGAGGACAGAACACTAGTATATATATATTCAACATAGTGAAGATAATCATGAAGACATGTTGAAATTGAAGCCAAACCAAATGTGAAGACATAGCAAATGTAACACCACGAGTGAAACACTTCGAGCAGAACCTTTGGTGGTGGCGTTACCCACCGTATAGGAAGTATTAGACCCAGACATGACGCACAATTATCGTGGCGCTCCGAAGTCAAATTCCACATCAATGTATTCACACTTAGAATGTATGTCTTCATTGATTGAAGATATACTTTACTTCGTGTGTTGCACATCTAAGTCATCAATATGCATAAGTGTTAGGATGTGTGCCTGATCACAGGACATTTGAGGATTCCAGGATATTTAGCTCACACCGTAACTTGAAAAATCTCTTCTCATCCAAGGGCTTGGTGAAGATATCTGCCAATTGCTCTTCAATGTTGACGTGTATGATATCAATATCTTCCTTCACAACATGATCTCTGAGAAAGTGATGACGAATTTAAATGTGCTTTGTCTTCGAGTGCTGAACTGGGTTGTTGGCAATCTTGATGGCGCTTTCGTTATCGCAGTAGAGTGGCACTTGCTTCAGATGAATGCCATAGTCCTTGAGTGTTTGCTTCATCCACAGAAGCTGAGCGCAGCAAGATCCAGCAGCAATGTATTCAGATTCAGCAGTGGAGAGAGATACACAGTTCTGCTTCTTTGAAGACCAACATACAAGTGATCGTCCCAGAAAATGACATGTGCCTGATGTAGACTTGCGATCCACCTTGTCACTAGCATAATCAGCATCGGAGAATCCAACTAGATCAAACTCTGAGCCCTTTGGATACCATAATCCTAGAGTTGGGGTGTGAGCCAAATATCGAAGAATTCGCTTCACAGCTAAGTGATGCGACTCCTTTGGTGCCACTTGGAATCGAGCACACATGCAAACACTAAGCATAATATCTGGCCTAGATGCACATAGATAATGTAAAGAACCAATCATGGAGCGGTATACCTTTTGATTGAACTCTTTACCATTGTCGTCGGGACCCAAATGATGTTTGGCTAGCATTGGCGTCGTGAAGCCTTTGCAGTCTTGCATACCAAACTTCTTCAGGCAATCTTTGAGATACTTCTCTTGAGATATGAAGATGCCGTTGCGTTGCTGTCGTATTTGAAGACCGAGGAAGAACTTCAGCTCTCCCATCATGGACATCTGATATTGTTCTTGCATCATATATCCAAACTCTTCACTGTACTTCTGATTGGTGCAGCCGAAGATGATGTCATCCACATATATTTGGCACACAAACAGTTCACCATCATATGTCTTCATGAAGAGAGTAGGGTCGAGGGAACCATGTATGAAGCCTTTGCTCTTTAGGAAGTATTTGAGTGTGTCATACCAAGCCCAAGGGGCTTGTTTGAGGCCATACAGTGCCTTGTTGAGCTTGTATACCATGTCAGGATGTTTTGGATCTTCAAAGCCAGGCGGTTGTGCAACATACACTTCTTCTTCAATCTTGCCATTAAGAAAGGCGCTCTTCACATCCATTTGATATAGAAGTATGTTATGATGATTTGCATAGGCCAGCAGTATGCGTATGGCTTCAAGTCGAGCCACAGGAGCAAATGTTTCATCGAAGTCAATGCCTTCCACTTGAGTATATCCTTGAGCAACGAGACGAGCTTTGTTTCTGACAACTTGACCATGCTCATCTTGCTTGTTGCGGTATATCCATTTGGTGCCTATTATGTTGTGCTTCCGAGGATCAGGACACTTAACCAGTTCCCATACATTATTCAGCTCAAACTGTTGAAGCTCTTCTTGCATAGCTTGAATCCATTCAGGTTCCATGAAGGCTTCTTCAACTTTCTTGGGTTCTGTTATTGAGACGAATGCGAAGTGCCCACAGAAATTTGCTAGCTGAGTTGCCCTTGAACGAGTGAGCGGACCAGGTGCATTGATGCTATCAATTATTCTCTCAATCTGCACTTCATTGGCAACACGAGGATGTACCGGGCGAAGGTTTTGCTCTTGCTGATCATTGTCATTGTTAGTGGGATTGTCTTCAGGCTGAGCATTGTCTTCAGGTTGATCAGGTGCGGAGATGATAAGTTCCTCTTCAGGTTGAGCTTCAGAGGGTATGATTTCTCCAGTTCCCATTAGCTTGATTGATTCGCTGGATGGAACTTCATCTAGCACATTTGGCAGGTGCTGTCTTTGTGAACCGTTAGTCTCATCAAACCGCACATGCACTGTTTCAACCACTTTATAATGAAAGAGATTGAAGACTCTGTAGGAGTGCGAATCCTTTCCATATCCAAGCATAAAACCCTCATGTGCTTTTGGTGCAAATTTTGAAGTGTGATGTGGATCTTTGATCCAGCACCTGGTGCCAAATACTCTAAAGTAGCTGACATTTGGCTTCTTGCCAGTAAGGAGTTCATAAGATGTCTTGTTCAGAAGCTTGTGAAGATAAACACGATTGATTGTATGGCATGCAGTATCAATGGCTTCAGGCCAGAATTTTCTTGGAGTCTTGTATTCATCAAGCATCGTTCGGGCCATCTCAATGAGTGTTCTGTTCTTGCGTTCGACGACGCCATTTTGCTGTGGCGTGTATGGAGCTGAGAATTCATGTGTGATGCCCAAAGTATCAAGATATGTATCAAGGCCCATGTTCTTGAATTCAGTGCCATTGTCACTTCTGATGTGCTTTATCTTGGCGCCATAGTTGTTCATTGCTCGATTGGCGAAGCGTCTGAAGACATCCTGCACTTCAGTCTTGTAGAGGATTATGTGCACCCAAGTATATCTAGAATAATCATCAACAATGACAAATCCATAGAGACAAGCAGTAGTAGTAAGAGTTGAGTAATGAGTGGGACCGAAAAGATCCATGTGGAGCAGTTTGAAGGGTCAAGTAGTTGTCATGATTGTCTTCGAGGGATGTTTGGCCCTCGTCATCTTTCCTGCTTCACAGGCACCGCATAAGTGATCTTTCTTGAACTTTACGCCCTCGATGCCTATGACATGCTTCTTCTTTGGAAGGGTGTGGAGGTTCCTCATGCCAGCATGCCCTAGCCTCCGATGCCAGAGCCAACATTCTGAAGCTTTTGCTAGAAGACATACGGCAAGCTGTGGTCCTGCTGAGAAATCTACCACGTACAAATCATCTTTCCGATACCCTTCAAACACTAGAGACTTGTCAGATTCCATTAGAACAAGGCAGCGATATTTTCCAAACATTACGATCATGTTCAAATCGCAAAGCATTGAGACAGACATTAAGTTGAAGCCAAGGGATTCAACAAGCATGACTTTATCCATGTGTTGATCCTTTGAGATTGCAACTCTACCTAGACCGAGTACCTTACTTTTACCAGTGTCAGCAAATGTGATGTGACTCTTGTCAGATGGACGTGAGGTTGAGTCCATAAGAAGGCTTCTTTTGCCAGTCATGTGATTGGTACACCCACTATCAATAATCCATTCTGAAGACGCTGGTGTCGTACCCTACAGTGCAGTTAGGGGGATAGGCTTCACGAAGAGAATTGTGAAGCAAAAACATTTGACGAACCAGTGGGTTATGAAAGCTTAGATCCAGATTAGGACTAATAGGGAGAGTAGCAAGCGATTCAGGAATGAAGTACATAGTAAGACCATTCGGGCATTTGATCTTGCGCCCTACAAGATGTTTAAGGTCCCCAGCATTAGCGTCAAACGATTTTGGTTTTCTGCTGGAGACCTTTCCCTGTAAAAGAGAGTTAAGCTTTCTTAGCCACCCACATCTTCAAGGGTGGCTTAGAAGCAATAAGTCTAAGTGCAGCATCTGAGAACTTTGGCTTTGGAGCCCTAGCAAACAGTCTTGCAGGCGGACAATAGTACTCATAAGAATAAGTAGAGTAGTTCTTGGTCTTATGAACATGGCGGTTTGATGAACCGCGCTCATATTCATAGGCCTGAGTATGGTTTCCCTGCAAAACATTTGCGTTAGTGCGACTCAGGTGAGTCCTCTGTTTGTATGAAGCCTTTGGACCGTATGAAGCCTGTGGTTTGGGGTTTGTCTTCTTCACGTGTGGTGTCATGATGACATTCACAGGAAGATTCTCCAGACACTTTTTCGGAACCCAGATCTTCTTCATAGGCGGCCCATTCCTGCAGTTAGTACCAATATACCTGGCAAACACTTCACCATTCTGATTCTTAAACAGTTTATAGTTTGCATCAAAGGATTCATCAATGACAATGGGGTTAGCACAAGTGAAGCCAGATAGAGTGGATGGATCTGTTGAAGATTCCTTTGCAGCAACCCATGTGGTTTTGGGGTACTGCTCAGGTTTCCAGTAAGAGCCATCAGCATTCATTTTCCTTACGAACCCAACACCCTCTTTCCTCGGGTTTCGGTTCAAGATCTGCTTTTTGAGGAAATCACATAGTGTCTGATGCCCTTTAAGACTTTTGTACATCCCTGTTTCAAGCAATGTCTTCAACCTAGCATTCTCATCAGCAATAGCAATGGTATCCTCAGCAGAGGGGTTAGTTCCCACATCAACAGTTGAAGATATTGCAACAGTAGCAGCAGTAGAACATTCAGCAACAGAAGTAGCATTATCACGCTCAATGCATTTAAGACATGGTGGTTCAAATCCTTCCTGAGCGGAACTGATCTGTTCGGCGCAAAGTGACTCGTTTTCCTTTTGAAGATCTTCATGAGCCGCTCTCAATTTCTCAAGATCTTGCTTCCTTTGAAGATAATCATAGGAAAGCTTTTCATGAGTTGTTGAGAGCGTTTCATGACGACTTTCAAGTTCCTCATACTTAACGTGAAGATTTTTTATGTCTTCAATTAAGGACTCAGATCGAGTCATTTCAGCACCTAACAGATCATCGCTTTTGTCTAACAGTTTTTGAATATGTTCCATACCTTTCTTTTGTTCAGTTGCAATTTTAGCAAGTGTTTTGTAGCTGAGTTTTGAACCACAATCAGAGTCATCTTCACTAGATGTTTGATAGTGAGTAGTGCGTGTGTTTACCTTGGCACCGCGTGCCATGAAGCAGTAGGTAGGAGCGGAGTAGTCCTTGTCATTTGCATCGGTGTCGGTGATGAAGTCATTGTCTTCAGTGTTGAAGATGGACTTGGCAACGTATGCTGTAGCCAGACTTGCAACGCCAGAATCGGACTCTTCCTCAGACTCCACCTCCGCCTCCCCAGAAGCGGACTCCCCCTCTGAATCCATTTGCTTGCCAACAAACGCACGTGCCTTGCCAGATGAGCTCTTCGTGTGTGATGAAGACTTTGAGGAAGACTTGGAAGAAGACTTTGAGTACTTCTTCTTCTTGTCGTCAGAGTCATATTCCTTGCTCTTCTTCTTCTTCTTTTTGTTCTCATTGTCCCACTGCGGACACTCAGAGATGAAGTGGCCAGGTTTCTTGCACTTGTGACAAGTTTTCTTCTTGTAGTCACGAACAGAAGCTTCATCATTCCTTGAGCTTGATCGTGAAGACTTTCTAAAACCTTTCTTCTTGGTGAATTTTTGGAACTTCTTCACAAGCATAGCAAGTTCCCTTCCAATGTCTTTAGGATCATCAGAACTGCTGTCAGATTCTTCTTCATATGAGGAGACAGCTTTTGCCTTCAAGGCACGAGTTCGCCCATAGTTTGGACCGTAGATATCTCTTTTCTCAGAAAGCTGAAACTCATGTGTGTTGAGCCTCTCAAGTATGTCAGACGGATCGAGTGTCTTGAAATCAGGACGTTCTTGAATCATCAGGGCTAGGGTGTCAAACAAACTGTCAAGTGATCTCAGTAGCGTCTTGACGACTTCATGCTTGGTGATCTCAGTAGCGGCAAGGGCTTGAAGCTCATTCATGATGTCAGTGAGTCGATCAAACGTGAGCTGGACATTCTCATTGTCATTTCTCTTGAAGCGGTTGCGAAGGACACTGATTCTCTGATCTCTCTGGGTTGAGACGCCTTCGTTGACCTTGGAGAGCCAGTCCCAGACTAGCTTAGATGTTTCCAAAGCACTCACGCGGCCATACTGTCCTTTGGTCAGATGACCACAGATGATGTTCTTGGCAGTAGAGTCCAGTTGAATGAACTTCTTGACATCAGCAGCAGTGACACCTTCTCCAGCCTTGGGAACGCCGTTCTTGACGACATACCATAGGTCGACGTCAATGGCTTCAGGATGCATGCGCATCTTATTCTTCCAGTAGGGATATTCAGTTCCATCGAAGACGGGGCACGCAGCGGAGACTTTAATTATCCCTGCAGTCGACATAGCTAAAACTCCAGGTGGTTAAACCGAATCACACAGAACAAGGGAGTACCTTGCTCTGATACCAATTGAAAGTGTGTTATATCGACTAGAGGGGGGGGGTGAATAGGCGATTTTTATGAAAGTCTTCAAAACGTGGAAGTTTCGAAGACAAACGATAGAAATAAACCTATTACCATGCAGCGGAAGGTAGACTACACTAGGCAAACCATAGTCAAGTATTCAATGGAGTGAAAGCACAATGACTAATAGCAGCAATGTAGTAAGGATCAGGTAGGAAGATATTATGAAGCCAAACAGAACACGCAGTCACTCAGTGAAGACAAAAGATAGAGCAATCATACAATGACTTCACAAGGAGTAACAGTAAGTAAAGGGAAGGGAAGGATGAAACCAGTGACTTGTTGAAGACAATGATTTGTTGGACCAGTTCCAGTTGTTGTGACAACTGTACGTCTGGTTGGGGCGGCTAGGTATTTAAACCTTAGGACACACAGTCCCAGACACCCAGTCCGGAACACGCAGCTCAGGACACCCAGTCCTCACCGTACTCCCCTTGAGCTAAGGTCACACAGACCTCGCCCAATCACTCAGGCAAGTCTTCAAGGTAGACTCCCAAACCTTCACAGACTTCGTTCACCGGCAATCCACAATGACTCTTGGATGCTTAGAACGCGACGCCTAACCGGCTGGAGGATTCACAGTCCTCAAGTGTAATAAGTCTTCAGATCACACAGACAAGAAGACTTAAGTGATGCCTAACACTCTTTGGCTCTGGGTGGTTAGGGTTTTATCCTCGCAAGGAATTCTCTCTCAAAGGCTTCGAGGTGGGTTGCTCTTAAACGACAAAAGCCGTACTCTAACTCTGAGCAGCCAACCGTTTATGGTTGTAGGGGGTGGGCTATTTATAGCCACTAGGCAACCCGACCTGATTTGTCCGAAATGACCCTGGGTCACTAAGGAACTGACACATGTTCCAACGGTCAGATTTCAAACACACACGGCAACTTTACTTGGGCTACAAGCAAAGCTGACTTGTACGACTCTGGACAAGATTCACTCTCATAGTCTTCACTCGAAGACATAGGTTTTGGTTAAGCATCACTTCAGTCATTCTGACTGGTTCTCTTGGACCCCACTTAACAGTACGGTGGTTCCTATGACTCAATAAAGAAGAAAAAGAACTATGAAAGATCTATGTCTTCGAGCTCCATAGGCTTCATGCGATGTCTTCTCTTGTCATAGTCTTCAATGTGAGTATCTTCACATACCACCTTTGACATCAATGTCTTCATACATTTTTAGGGGTCATCTCTGGTAGGAAAACTGAATCTATGAGGGACTTCTACCTGTGTTATCCTGCAATTCTCACAAACACATTAGTCCCTCAACTAGGTTTGTCGTCAATACTCCAAAACCAACTAGGGGTGGCACTAGATGCACTTACAGTGTGCTTCTGGCGAACGTCCGATCGGGGTCAGTTATCCGGGCATTGATCGTCCGAAGGGCTTTGGAAATCCGTAGTTTCGGCTCTGGTGTGGGTGTGTCGGACATCCGGTCAGGGTCGGACGTCCGGAGCGTGGAGATCGTCGGACGCCCGGCCCTAGTCGGTCGTCCAAAGCATGTAGCTTCTTTTGCATCTCTTCTTCTTCACGTCCATCTTCCTTTTCTGATTCTCCTTGCTCCTTAGCTTCTTCATGGCTAACTCCTTGATACCTGAGTATGCATAATGTCTCTGTTTGAGGTAGTAGCCATGTCTCATGTGCATCGAAGTGAACTTGTGAGAGGAGAGATGTCACCTCGGTTTCGAGAGCTCTGGCACGTGCTCGTGTCATGGGTCCGCTAGGCACTTGGTGAGACGATGGTAGGTCCATGGGGATGACCTTGGGATGCTCCGCATCAACATGGCTGCTGAAGATGCTGACGGGTATGGATGTTTAGTTGCTCAACGTGTTTTGAGTGTGTAGGTTACACAAGATGAGCAAAATCAGAGGCATAATTTGTTCTATACAAAGGGAGTTGTCAAGGAACGATCTATTCGCGTCATCATAGATGGAGGGAGCTACAACAACTTGGCTAGCATGGAGATGGTGGAGAATCTCTCTCTCACCACAAGACCACATCCACTTCCTTACTACATCCAATGGTTCAAGAACAGCGGCAAGGTTAAGGTAACATGTACCGTTCGTGTGCATTTTAGTATCTCTACATATGCTGATTACGTTGATTGTGATGTGGTACCTATGCAACCATGTTCCTTATTACTTGGTAGACCATGGCAATATGATAAAAATTCTATACACCATGGTAGAAACAATCAGTATACTCTTGTCCATAAGGACAAAAATATTACTTTGCTTCCTATGACTCCTGATTCCAGTTTGAAAGATGATATTAATAGAGCTCATAAAGCCAAACAGAAGCAAAATAAGAGTGAAAATCAGATTGTGGCAAAAGAATTTCAGCAACAATTGAAGCCTAATAATAAACCATCTAGTGTTGCTTCTGAAATTAAATTGAAAAGTGCATGTTTACTTGCCACCAAATCTGATATTGATGGTCTAGATTTTAGCAAATCTGTTTGCTATGCTTTTGTGTGCAAAGAGGCATTATTTTCATTCGTGTACATGCCTTCCTCTTTGCCTCCTGCTGTCACTAAAATTTTGCAGGAGTTCGCTGACATCTTTCCACAAGACGTGCCACCGGGATTACCACCTATTCGAGGGATTGAACATCAAATTGACTTAATTCCCGGTGCATCATTACCCAACCGTGCGCCATACCGTACCAATCTAGAGGAGACAAACCAGATTATGCGTCAAGTACAGGAGCTGCTTGACAAAGGTTATATAGGGGAATCCCTTAGTCCTTGTGCTGCTCCTATCATTTTAGTGCCGAAAAAGGATGGTACGTCGCGTATGTGTTGATTGTAGAGGCATTAATAATATGACTATTCATTATCGTCATCCTGATCCTAGGCTAGACGACATGCTTGATGAATTGAGTGGCTCTACAATATTCTCCAAAGTTGATTTTTGTAGTGGATACCATCAAGTTCATATGAAATTGGGAGATGAATGGAAAACAACATTTAAAACTAAGTTTGGATTATATGAGTGGTTAGTCATGCCTTTTGGGTTAACTAATGCACCTAGTACTTTCATGAGATTAATGAACGAAGTTTTACGTGCTTTCATTGGACGATTTGTGGTAGTCTATTTTGATGATATACTAATTTATAGCAGATCTTTGGAGGAACATTTGAAAAATTTACGTGCTGTTTTTATTGCTCTACGTGATGCACATTAGTTTGGTAACCTTGGGAAGTGCACCTTCTGCACCTACCGAGTATCTTTTCTTGGCTATTGTAACACCCCGGCTATGACTTTCCCAATTTGTACTCCAACTCTTGCCATTTCCGGCTTTAAGTTATTTTATTTCCTCGGGTTCGGGTCTTTGTCTCCGTGTGTTTTTTATCGTTGTCATGCGTCTCATATCATGACACCATGTGCATTGCATTTGCATACGTGTTCATCTCATGCATTCGAGCTTTTTCCCCGTCATCCGTTTTGCATTCCGGCGTTCCGTTCTCCTCCGGTGGTCATTTCTACCTTTCTTTTGTGTTTGGGGATTAAACATTTCCGGATTGGACCGAGACTTGCCAAGCGGCCTTGGCTTACTACCGGTAGACCGCCTGTCAAGTTTCGTATCATTTGGACTTCGTTTGATACTCCAACGGTTAACCGAGGGACCGAAAAGGCCTCGTGTGTGTTGCAGCCCAACACCCCTCCAATTTGGCCCAAACCCCACCTAAACCCTCTCCATCATCTAGAGCGTTCGATCACGATCGCGTGGCCGAAAACCGCACCTCATTTGGACTTTCCTAACTCCCTCTATGCCTATATAAAGATC